>NW_009944319.1:295374-295686 GCF_000696875.1 Nestor notabilis | reverse complement strand
CCCCCCCCCCTCCCCCCATGTCCCCCCCCTGTCACTTCCGCACGCAGCAGCACAAGCCTGGTTTCAAACCTCCAATTTGTCTGTTTAGTGTCTTCATAAAGGAGGTAGATAATGAAAGAAAGAGGCTGGGGGAAGGGGATGGGATGACTAAAGCAGTAACTTGTCTCTTTAATTTCTCTGGCCCCCCCCTTCCCATACATCCCCTGGGGACACAGGCTTCAAAGGGAGCTACAAATATTTACTAATTCTATTAACAGGATACAAATTGTTTTCAGGGGACCATCAACCACACAAAGCCATGTCAGGCCCCCC
>NW_009944319.1:271859-295360 GCF_000696875.1 Nestor notabilis | reverse complement strand
CCAGTGCACACCCCCCACCCCGCCGCAGCCACATGCACTATATAGGAAACGATTCCTTCCCGCCTCCCCAATTTTTCCTAAGTTCAAGATGAGTTGAAGGGTCAAAAAGGCAAAGGGTGTTTCAGAAGTTGAGCAGACAGCATTTGGTAAGGGGAAGGCAGTGGGAGGGGGTTGGGGGGGGAGAGAAGAGAGAAGGAATCTGGCATGCATTAGGCTGAACAGTTCCAAACATCCATCCTCCACAGACTTGTTACTTTCTGTCTTTCTCACAGGATTTTTCTCTTTTTTTGTAATTTGTGGTTTATTTAAGTTTTTAGGGGTTTTTCATATCAGCCAACAACTGTATTTTAATCTCCTTCCCCCACCCTCCTGTGCTGCCTGCTTGCCTCCAAAAGCACGCACTCACTTGCGAGATTCAGGCTGAAGCACTCGGACACATCCTATATCCTTTGCCAAATAGCTGCTGCAAGGAGCTTGTAATAGTTGCTGGAAGCTTCAAAAGGTGAATAAAATTTCCCATCATGGACAAGAAAGGAGTGAGATGCAGTGAGATGCTCCATTCCCAACCAAAGCATGGCAGAGAAGGAATGATGCTCACTGGCATAAGCTTGTGTCCCAAAGTGTATCCTGCTGCTTAGATGCAACGGTAATGGTGAGCAAAGGGGATAAGGTTGTAGTCAAAGGCCACGGTTGCTGCTGTACAGTTCGATGGAGTATAATTAGAGTTAATACCAGTTAAGCCTTCGGCTCCACAAAGTCTTCCAGGATGTAATTTTCCACAGGACTTAAATGTTGACCCATATCTCGTTATGTTTTATGAGCCCAAAATAAGAACAGTACAGGCTACATATTTAGAAGAAATAATACTTCCCAAATGTCCAGCTACCTAAAGCAAATCCATCTGGCTGACTGGACACATGACCAAAGCCCTCACAAATATTTCAAGATGACATCAGTTGGGACTGTGGCATAAAGTGAGACAGATCTGACTTCTGCACACTGCATCCTCAACCTGGAGGAGAGTGGAGAACTCAAGCCAGGCAAGACAGTGCTGTAAGACAACAGCATGGGAAATGACTTGCAACAGGTATGTCCCCTTGCTGTCACCAAATTGTCAGGTGTGACATGAAGATTGTACTCTCACATCGAGATGATATCATGGTGAGGAAAAGGCTGTGCATCACTTTATTTGTTAACCTTTTCTGGCATGCCAAATATTTTCACTTTTGTTCTGGGTCAAGGAGTACTAAAGATGGAGTAGAGTGTTCAGCACATCGTGGAGGAGCTGCTGAAGAGGACCTGCCTTCTGCCAACCAGATGTTGAGAGCTGAAAGCCATGGCACGTGGCAATTAAAAGAGAACAAACAACCTAGCCGAAGATCCCCTCAATCTTAACTACGAATTTTGTTTCTTTGCTTCTCATAGGATATAACCTTGCTGGTCCTCCAGAATGTTTTTCCATCAATAGGGAACAAGTAGATTAAACTCTATTTTAGTAGAAATCTCCTTCAGAGAAATATCCAACCCAAATCCAACACCCCCAGCTTTTGGGAAGGGCACACAAACACAAAAGCTGCAAGTAGAGAGACCAGATGAGAACAGGGAGAGCATTGCACCCTGTTGCATGCCACCCAGCTTCAGGTAGTTCTCTCAGATACGCATATTAGAAGTCACATCGCCCCTGTCTCATCCATGGAAGAAATAGGTACCTCCAGAGGGCAATTTAAATCTCAGGTGGATTAAAGTGCCCTTTGGTATGAAGCAGTTCAATAGTGCCTGAAATTAGCCAGGATGAATCTGGGCCTTAATCAGCAAATGGACTTTTCATTCCATGGGAAGTGTCAAGATTGCAAATTATTTTTCATTTCAAATGAGAACCAAAAAAACAAACCACCCACCAACATTTCATTTTCCCCATGATTTATTTTTAAGTTCATTTGAGTTAATCAAAATATATATTTTCAATCCCTTCAAAACATTCCCATTTCATTTTACACAGCTTTAATTTCTCTAAATATAAACTGCATTTTAAAAATTAAAACTCTCTCCCCCCCCCCCCAAAAGCATGTCAAAAACAAAACCCCCCCCCCCCCCCCCCCAAGAATAAACTCCTTTGGTTTGCAGCTGCTCAAACCTCTGACATTATTTCCCTCTTAAATGATTTAAAACAAAGATTCCTGAAAATGTATCCTATTTGCACATAGAAAAAGAATCACTTTGCATCAAGGTGATGACATTTTCTTGGAAGAAACCAGTACAGTGGTGTTTTCTGAACCACTTAGGGGTGGGCATGACTTAACTGCCCTATGGAGGAAGATAAGTCAAGGGCTGGACCGGGCTTTGGCAAGTGACAACTCATCCCCGGGTCCAGGGAAGCTGAACACTGCTCTTACTAGCAGCAAATGACAAGGTACCTGTCTTCCTCCTACTACGTGCTATCATGTTTGACTATTGCCTGAATAATGGGGCTCTGTTAAGAATATCAGTGTACAGCAACAAGAGGCTTCTAATGCACAGTTCAAGAGGGAAGGAAAGAGGAGAGGAAATAAAAAAGCCCACCACCAAATGAGTTCTCTGATAGTTTTCAAATGTTCAGAATGTCAATCTCCTGGCAACACCTGCATGTGGCACATAGACCTTGGCTTTCTGGAGTCCCTGCAGCATCTTTTCAAGTAATCTACGGGAGAATGGAAGGATGTGGCCTTGGAAAAAAAACCCTCTAAGTGCATAAACAGCTGTGGCCACATTTCCTACATCTGACATCTCAAGGTTGCTGCAAGAGGGGAGAATAAGGACAAACCAGGCTCTCTAGGAGGCTCTCCAAAGGAAAATATTTGCCATGTGTTAGTTATTCATTAAAGTGTTCTGCAAGCAAATGTCTACAAAGATTTTAGCTGCTTTAAGGTAGCCACTTTTTGCAACAGCAGTGGTGTAGAGGGTTTCTGTGCTGCCTAGCTACAAGTACCTGTGGATATCTGAGTACACGCTATGTAGATGTTTGACTAGGTAAAGTTATAGATGTGGTAAAATACAAACAACCTTGCTCATACGAGTGCACTTACAAGGATGATGAGCATTAAAACAAAGTGACCACAGCAGTCAAACCCATTAGTGAAGTGTGGTCATCATGCTGATAGAAGATAATCCTGAGGATAATTGACAGCAGTTTCAGTTACTGTCATAGATAGCTACACCATGTGTAACACTGGTATCACACCAGTATGACTGAGGAAAATCAGTTCCAAGCTGGGAATGAAGCAGTTCTCCTCCTGAGCAGATCTGATGACACCTATGAAACAGTGCAATGAATCCAAGTGGCTGGTGTAGCCATTAGTGCTTTCTGGTTAGCTCATTGTAACACAGAAGACCTGTACAATGCATGCTAGTACTGAATCAAGTCTGCACAAGGGGCTGGGGGACTCATCCTAGACCAAGAGTGATGTCCAAAACAAAAGCAATAAGGCCAAGCAGAACACCTTCAGTCTGGAGGGAGCACAGGGACTGGACAGCCTCTCCTGGAGCACTAATCTATGCTTCCTCCAAGCCTGGCTGGAGGGGGAAACAAGAACCATCTATCCACACATCCAACATCCACAGGCACTGAGACCTCCAGCCTCCGCTGTGGCCTCAGTCAATCCTCAGGCAGCAGAGGATAGAGAAGCATGGTGAAAACATCAGACCACATTGACCTCCAAGGAGCTGCTGAAATGAAGGCTCATTCCTTCCCACAGGCTGCAGGAAAGGACAGTGGCAGGCTGGCGGGGAGGGCACCAGAAACAGTGCCTTGAGCTGACACAGAATCTGCCTGCTGAAGGATGAGCTTGGACTGATTGCGTGTGTACCAGTGCAATCGCTCTTCAAATCTGTCTTGCCACACTGCAGAAATCCAAGCTCTGATTCACTCTTAGCATTCTAAGTGACTAAACCCCACACTCCTCACACTCTCAAACCCAGAGATAATGCTGGATCTGGGATGCATCTTATAAGTGCAAATGCAAACAAGCCATTTAATAGAGACAACTTTGAACACTGTTTGCTGAGCACTTCATCAGGGAGCAGAAGAGCTGCTGTGGCAGGTGAAGCCAGCTGTTGTGGAAAATGAGCAGAGCGCAAGAGGCTGAGTCTCCATCTATTCCCCTTGCTGGGCTCAACTCTCCATAATCCTTAGAAAGGGAGGAAGCAAAACAAAATAAAGCCTCTCTGCATCAGCCTGTTTTGGCCATACATCCTCCCCTACTGCAATGGCACTCAGACCATCACAGCAACCCAATGAAGTGTTGCTGTAATTAAGGTTTAATGGAGCTGCAAGACTGTGTCATAGCAAAGAGCCTTATAACAGAGGTGGAATGCAATTTACTACCCACCAGGTACAGAGCAATAAATCTGCAATATTTATTGGCAAGAGAGAGAAATGTGATCCAGAATTCCATATGCTGGGTTGGGGGAGGAGATGAACATCACTTCCAAGGGGAAAAACTTCCTCGGGCTGCTTTTACCCTCTTATTATTGTGTCCTGGAATAGGGATAGTATATCCCTATCCCTGCTGGTATCCCTTCCCAAGGACCCCACAGCACCTTCCAAGCTGCAGGCAGACAGCACTGAGGGCAGGGAGTGGCAGCTGGTACCCTGTCACTTCAGGAGGGGAGGGGATGCTGTAGCTAGCACATCTGGCCAACCCTGCATTCTTGCAATATGAGCCCCAGGATAATGCGAACACAAAACCTTGGGGCCAGCTCTTACAGCTGGTGTAAGCTAGCAAAGGCATACTGATTTGCACCCACTGACTGGCTGGCCTTGGCATTTTCTCCCTCCCTTTTCACTTGAAGCTTGTGGGCAGGCAGTAAGCTGAATGTTATTGGATTTATTGCCCTCCAAAGGGGCAAAGGCTGAGCAAAGCGTGTGGAGCTGAGCCCGTTGTTCCTGAGGAATGGAAGCATTCCTAGCCTGCTGCTCAAGCCCATTAAACTATCCCTTCTGCTGCTGAGACAAGCTCCAGGGAAGCATCTGTTGCACTTCAGTGCACTGGCAAATTTGGATCAGAAAACAGTATCACCACGCTTTAGTGGTGTATTGAGGGCAGTGATGCTGTGGTGTTGGTGGTGAGAAGATGCCACTAACCAATCCTCAAGGCACAGAAGTGGTAAGTACAGAAGACCCATCTTTCTGCAAGGTCTTAAGCTGCACAAATGTACCATCAGAAAGCACCTGTGCACACAGAAAGAAGACCTGCATCCAGCACAAGCCATATACGGCTTTCTCTATTCATTTTTAAGGTGAAGAAGGGATACATGTGTGGGAATAGGGCACACCATATTTTTCCACTGTCCTGAGGCGGATGGCCATGTGTCAATGTCTGAGAAATACTACCATTAGATAAAAGCGAAATACAGAACTAATACCAGGTGGAAAAACCACCAGAGAAAAGCCACAGTGCCCCACTCCTAAAAGGTGCTGAGTACCTGTGCTGTAGACTGTGAGAATGACAAATGACTAGTCCTTCCCAAGGGACTGGATTAGTTGTTTCCTATGTGTCCAACAGGCATTTTTTCTGCGAGCAAAACAACTAGCAGGTGGCTAGTCCTGCCTTGCGAATGGGTTGTGGCAGATGCTGGGCTGTGCTGAAGGGGAAGCTAAGGTTTCACATCCTTTAATTCCCTGCTAGCTAACTGGGTTGTCAGAGGGTCACTGAGATTTGTTTGTGTGCATGTGCAAGTGTCAGAGACCAAGCAATGAACAAGAGGGAGTTTTCCAGCAAGATTAATCCTCTGCCAGAACTGGCTCTGTCCCAAGGGTGACTCTTGGAAATGCTGGCATAAATCTACAATTAATGCTGTTTGCTTCAATGGAGTTGCTTGGGAAGTAATTGACAGCAATGTTTGGTCCACTTCGTGCTGATCCCATGGCTTATGCTCTCATTTTCCCTCTCTGAATGAATTTCCACATGAATTTCCTACTCCTCTCCACAGCTCACTATTTACGGCCACAGACCTACGTTGCTCTCCCACTGAAGACCTCCAAGAAGATGGATTGGCAGCGATACAACTTGTACCTGGTACCATCTGTAGTAACTATGTGGTGACCTTAGTGCTCTGGTTCCTATCAGCCAGGAGGAGGTTGAGGTGACAAGGGCATGGGGCCCTTCATGTAATTGCAGCATTTCAACACAAGCACGTTGCAGACCAGCAGCTTTCAAGATAGCATCCAAGTTCGCTGTAGACGTGCCAGGATGATAACCTTGGCCATATCTGCTGAGACAAAGGTTTCAAAGGCTCCTCATGGCTCTGAATTCCAAGCCAAGAAGTCCATCAGTTAGGGAACCAGCTGGAAGTGCAATTGAGAGGCTAAACCCCCATAAAGGAACCCTGAGAACATACAGCCACCCAGAATGCAGACCCCTGTCCTAAAAGGTGTTGTACCAGCAATTCATCCCTTGGCATGGCAGCATGCCTCTGTGGTGTTGGTAGCTATCTCCCAGCCAGTGGAGATGGCAAAACCCAGCAGCTTTAATCTTGTGTCTTGAACAACTCAGAGCAAGCTTCGACCTCACAGTTTGCATGTCTAAAGGTTTCTTTGTGATCCTACTGCACTCAAGTACCATATTCACATGGGACAGCAATAGCCTGTGTGTTGTATTGACAGGCTTCAGAGGACAAAATGAGTTGGTTTTCTTTTCCATCCTTCAGTTTAGACCATAGTTGTAAGGCAGTGTCAGATCCCATCTGAATGCCTTGGTGTGCACCTCTAACTGCTGTTTGGCTACATAGTTTTGGGAAGCCAGGGTTGTGTGGGAAGCTTGAAACCTTATCTCCTTGGTATGTAAGATACGAAACTTCAAGGAAAGTAAGTCCTATAACACATTCTTTGCAAAAGATCTCATTGGCTGTCCCAAGCTTTCCACCGTGATCAAAATCAGGTCATACTGAGGTGAAGAAGGTACACAGGGACCCCTCCTCAGCTCTCTCAGTGCTACAGTGAACTCACAAGAGATGGGGGTTTTGCTTTGGCCCATTACACTCTGCTCGGCTTCCTTCACAGACAATGAAAAGTGCCAGAGGCCTTTTATGACTCCTTTCAGAACCCAAGACCCTTCTTGGTTGTGGCAGAAGACACAAAGAGCCCATGTAGGATTGTCCACATCCTCTTCCCACAGCTGCCCTGAACTCCTGCATTGCACCATCCTCTCTGCTCTCCCGTTTCTGACAGGGCCTGATCTTCTTCACAACCACCACTTTCAGCCTTCAACCCCCTACAGCTTCAAAGCTAATACCAGACTGCCCATATCGGCCAGCTCAAAGCCTCCTTTTTGTTGGTCTAGATGATCTCCAGGGCTGTTCTCCTGAGTCAAACCGCCTCCATCCCCTGGAGCTCCCACACCAGGGCCTGGCTGAAAAGCCTTGAGGGCCAATCATCCTGAAATGAGCCATTTCTGCTCCAAGAAAAGCTCTGTCTCTGGCCGAGGGCACAGTTCCTCCTTCCTGAAGGCGCTCTGAAGCCTTCTGTGCGCTGCCTAAACACAGCAAAGATTCTCTTACCGGGTTTGTTGTTTTTCCTCCCTCCTTCTCACTGCCTACAGAGCCAAAGGGCCTGTTTGTTTTCCTGTTACTTATCAGAAAGGTTTATTTGCGATTGCTTGAGAGGGGGAAAAAACCCTCTGTAGCCACAGGCAGCCAAGCTCTGTGCTCAGGAACGTAATGGCTGGAGCCCGCGGGCCCATATGCTCGCCATCCTGCGAGGTGGAAGGCCAGCTCTGATCACATCCAGCTGCTCAGGATACAACTGATCAGGTATGGCTGAACGTCAGAAACACGGGGTCGGGTTGACTGGGGGTTGTGGCAAGGAGCTATTTCAAGTGTGCTGCAGAACTGGGAATTTTCCTGTTTGGAGATGTCAGGGCTGCAAACACAGACACATACACAGGCCCCCTGAAGGGAGGGAGGGAGGAGGTTATATTTTCCCTGTCAGCTGCTATAGCATCCTCTGAGCTTCAGGAGAGAAAGAACTAAGCCTTCATACTGCCCTGAATAATTCCGGCATTTTTAGGTTCCTATTTCCTCCTCCCCAATGAATTAAGACCTAGGAATTCAGCTTGTTTGTTGTTGCTTTTGTTACTGAATATCCATGAAAAGCTCAATGTCCCTGGGAACTAATTAGGTATTAACCCTGCATTATTCCTGCATATCAGGCATGGAAACATGCCATTTGGCTAAGTCGCCTTGAAATATGGAAATATTGAGGGATCAGGTGGAATGGCTAAAACATAAGTTAACAAAAATAGGAAGATTGCTGGTATAGGGAAGGAAAGGAGGAAATATTTCAAGCAAAAGCAACTACGTGGTATTGGTTTCTACAGTTTCTATCAAATTCTAAACAAAACTATCAGATATGAACAAATCTGCAGAATAGTAAGGACTCAGCTACCATTAGGAATTGGGTCTAGGAGAGATGTGGGGGAGAGCTGTATAATAGGATCTGCTTCTATGGGATCTGCTCTAGCCTAACCTCAACTTCTTTATTTGTTTTGTTCTTAGCACCTCACCACACCCCTGATGTTTTGGGGCAAGATATTTTGGAACACCTCAAGTAGATCCTACCTTCAAAGACCAGAGCCTTCAGTGTATGCTCTTGTATTTTGGAGTATCTACTTCCATGCCTTGCAATATTTCCCAGCACGCTATCACCTGCCACAGAAGCACAGACCACTAATGGCATGATCTGAATAAACGTGAACATATCTATATTTTATTACTCAAGCCATTTCAGGAATTGGCAGATAATTCACGCTGAATACTTACTCATCTTTTTCTTCCCCTCCTCAAAAATCTTCCCATTTGACTTAAAACCCTTATTTGTGGTCCAAACACCAGCACATTTAATCAGACCAAACAAAGCCATAGAGCAGATTTGAAGAAACCTTAAAATATCTGAAGACTCTGAAACTAAGCCATCGGAAATAGGATTGCTCTCATCCAGAGTAAGCTACACCCCCACTTTCTCCTGTGTCTTAGGAGAGAGGCAGCAGAGCTCTAACCCCTCCAGTGGCAAGGGATACAGAACCCTCAAACCTGACTGTTTCTACAGCACTGTGTCAGCCCAGACAAACTCTGACTCCAGCGAATACACCGCTGAACTAAAATATTTGGATTTGATAAAACAAACTCAACAACTGTTTAGACTTTGGCTGACCAGCCTCACAATGGAAGTTTCCTTTTCAACTTCCCTATTTATTCTCATCCCTGCCATCGTGCAGTTAGGTGACCACAGCCAAATCTACTCCCTTCTTGCCCCTGCATCCCCATCTCACACATTCAGATGGCCAATTGTCTCCCAGTGCATGCTTGCAAGGAGCCAACACAACAAGACTGTAGACTTCTTTAGGAAGTCCTACATGGCTATAGTGAAAAGTTATTATTCCAGTTCTTTGCTTGCAAGTTGTTGTACAAGCACTTCCCAAGATGGAAGTGAAAAGCCCCAGTTGTTACTGGGTTTACAGAATTCACTGGACCTCCCAAAACCGCCCTTGTTCTCCCTGTTCCAATAACATTACCCTGCCTCTGATCACAGCTACACCCAGCATCCAACTCCCTCTGCACAAACCAGACTGTGGGAGGTCTATTCGCATGTCAGATTAAAAGCAGACAGAATCAATTAAGGCAAAAAGGATGGGGTCTGCTGAGATGACACAACATATTTGGGGCAAAATCTCACAGCTGAATGCAGGAGATGCCATTACCCAGGCTTTCTTGTTCTTCCATGGAAGCTGGGGCCCAACAACATCTCTGCAGATGATTTGAGACTGCCAGTCCTAATTTCTTCTGCAGTGACTCATAGTGCTAAATAGCAAGGAAGACTGAAGTTAGAGCCCGATCGAAGAGGATATGAACATAGGAAGTTATCACAGGAGGGACTTTTAGTAACTAGGAGAGAGTTGAATAATAGCTGCCCTTCCTTCCATTACTCAGAAATGACTAATCCCTGTGGGCGCCCCGAGATAAGAAAACTAAACTCAGGTTTTGTATGTGGTACAGATGAACACACCATTCCTCCTTCTGAAGACTCATTCTCCACCTTATATCCCTTTGCAACCACCACCTCGGGATCAGTTCTATGTATTTACACCTCAAATGCCCACTGTGCCCATTCCTACCTTTGCCATCTAGTGCCCCAAGGCAACTCCCTTGTGCCTTCCTGAAGCAAGCCACACCTGCCAAGGGGAATGGCAGAGCACTGCAGCCCATACCCTCAGTAACAGATGTTGGTTTGTAACTTTAACCCCTCTTCAAACCATCCCCCTCCCTCCTTCCTCATCAGGCATCTTCAGCCTGCACGCCATGCAATTTGTTACCTACAAGGAAGGTCAGGGTCCCACTGGGCACTGCACATCTCTCAGCTTGGGGCACTTAGTTTCCAATTTTTTCCTCACTAAAGATGTTGCAGCAGAGAAAGAACAAGGCAAAGAAACTGGCTTGAGAAAGGGACTGATACAGGCCCTGTCTTGTCAGGGAGGATTTTCATTGCTGCCCTTCCCCCCCCAAATTCTCCAATGCCCTGGTAACAGGTATAGATTTCCAGGACAAATGTCTCTGCAAGCTCCCGAGATCTTCAGCTTCCACTGGGAGCAAGTAAGCAACATTAGCTCTTATGTGCTTTCCTTGCTGGGCTAATCTGTGGTGTGAACATCCTCTAATTAGTCATTTAACTTAAGAACTAAGACTCCCAAGAGAAGATTTCAGAGGGGAATACAGAGCTCTTCAGACTGAAATTATAAACTGCCTAAAGCAATTGTTCTGCATCTGCTTTTCATCATCTCCCTCTGTCTCCCTCTCTCTATTTGGCTACCTATTAAAAATAGGTGGCATGAATACTTCCCATGTCACATCAGCATCTCAGTTGGAATCAAAGGCCATAGAAAAGACTCTGAAGAGTGCAAGAAGGCAGCAGTTCACCTCATTTCACTAGGTTATCTGTTCTTCTTGTTCAGTATAGTGCCTACAGTAGCTTAATGGACTCTTCAGAATTCAGAGCTCTCCTTGGGTTCTTTCCACAGGCATAGCAGTGGATTTAAGGGGAATGGATAGTACCCACTCACAAAAAGAAAAGAAACCCTTCTATGTCATTTGAAACATTACAGTGTCATATTAACTACATTTTGTTCTGAGCCTTAGGTTCCCCAGCATTCCAAGGAGCTACTAATAGCCATTTACACAAGCACAGAACACTGTTTAACTCCTCCCACATCGTAGCTCTGGCCACCAGAAAGCTGTTATGTTTTTCTGAGAAGCCTAATGAGAAAAACTAAATCATCACCACACAAAAAGTAGAATTCCAAAGGATATGGGGATTAAATCGATCTATATACTGAAAAACAGCAAGCTTTGCCTCAAAGTAGTGTTTTGAGCAAGAATCCCTTTGCTGGAAATACCTAACCTCAGAATTAGACCGCAGAAGGTTTGCCAGTGAGGAATCCCATCTACCTCTGACAATAATTGTCCAGGATTTTCTCCTCCCAAGATTCATATAACATTCAGAATATGATCCAATATATGACAGGGCAGTCTCACTGGACAGGAGTCTTCACAAGGCTACAACAGCCCTCTCAGAAGCAAAACATGGAAGGAAAGGGTTAGTCTGAGGCCCACTGGGATGTGTGGGGGCCCTTTCTAACTCCTTAAAGAGAAGTCAGCTCCCTGTCCATGCAAATACTGGACTTCATTTGCAGAGCTGACCCACGCTGGCTGGCACAAGGAGGAGAGAGGAAGCTGCCCCCAGCCCTCCACCTGTGGCCACCCAGGACCATGGACAGCACTTCCCCCTGCAAGACCAGGACACATGGCAATCCCATTCTTCCCAGCAGTGGGAAAAGTACAGCACAGATTTCAGCCAGAGGCTTGGTTTGCTTAGTTACCTTGGACTACAAGTTGAAAACATGAAGTATCATGACCTGATTCTGCTCATCCCAAGTGCTGGAGTTCTTTTGTGAATGCACATTAGCCCAGGGAATGCCATTGTCTCTGTGAGTTCTGGTGAACACCTTAAAACAGTGAAAAGAACTTTAAACTTCTTTGCTCTGTTGTAAACAGAAGCCTGCTCCCCTGCCCATGTCTTGATAATAACTAGAATATAATGACAGTAGAGGACCACCTATGAACTTCTCTTTCAGCTTCCTCTATTAGGTGGCCTCTGGCTTCCAAGACACACTTAAAGGACTTCTGTGAGAAAGCCAAGTTGTCATACACCTACATACTCTGTTTACTCTATATATCCACTTATGCCACACGAATTCACCAAACAAGAGACAGTGTGACAGCATCTCATTTTGTGAGGTGCCAATGCCATTTTAGACAACTGAATTTACAACCATGCTATGCTGGGTGTATACATCACTGGATATACACATCTTCTCAGGAGGAAAGGAATATATCTCTGCCATAGTACTGCAAATGCTTTTAAGTATCTATGCCAGTATATCAAGAAGTAATTACTAATTCTCCCACATTTCCAATTCCACACAGTTGCCTTAAAACAAGCAGACCATCAGCCAAGTTCAGCTATCAGCAGTCACTTTTACTTTGACAAGGAGCACATCAGTAAGATACTAGGAGACCAATACTATAAGGCGGCTTCATTCTCACTCAGCATCCAAAGTTCAACTTGGAGGATAAAGAAAACGAGAGAAATGGCTAGTGACAGTAAGCCTTGATAGGGTCATGAGCTTTGCAACAGCTTCAACATGTGGGCGGGTGAAAACATCACTCTCAAAGTAAAGGGACAGAGGAAAGAAATACAGGGAAGGGGGAGAGGAAAGAAAAAGGAAAGGTTGATGGACAGTTGAACTTGTTGAGGGTGAAATCAATTAAAGTGCATCAAATCCAGAATTCATGCTTTTTCAAAGTGACAAATATGTGCTGGAAACTGAGAAAGACGAGGGGAAAATAATGTCTTTGACCTCCCGGAGACCGGCTGTTCCTTCCGTCAGAGGAGCCAAAAGTGAAGTGAGATACGTTCATGATAAATTGTAACAGCCAGGCAGCCACCTTAAAAAAGAACGAGGTGAAAAGGTTACAGAAGAGACCCAAAATGCAAAGAATTCAACCAAACATCAAGATAAATCAACTCAGGCCCTTGTGTATGTGTACCCAGCCTTCACAGAGCTGCTGCAGCTCATCTCAATTTGTTAGCCTTACTTAAAGGGTAAGAGACACACACGCACACATCTTTACAAAAGGGTTTGAAAACATCGTTACAAAGGATGAACTCACTTCAGCCTTCCAAAGCTAAGGGATGCAATGACCACACTACCTGCCATCCTCTTCATGGAAACTGTTAGGCAATTAGAGTATTTCTCTGTTGTACACATATATCACTGGCAATCCTGTGCGAGCTCAGTTGAGCTGGGTTTTAGAACGCTTTCAAAGAGCTTGACAACCCTACAGCAAATATAAGATATTAACATTTCTGAAAGTTTCAGAGTCCTAGTATATCTTATTTTCTCTTGTACTTACATATTCAAAGCATGGTACAAGTATTTATCTGCATGCTTTGACCAGCATGGTGACTTTGGATCTTTTCCCTTACTGACAGCCACAAAGTATTAACTCTAATGGTCACTCTCACACAGTATAGCTGAATGCAAAGCTAAAACATATATATACAGAACAGTAAGCATATGATGTCTACTAACAAAATCTTTGGAACATCTCTTTCTTTAAGCATTGTGCCCTGCTGGGAACAATCATTTTCAACCCATTAAAATCATTAAATCCCAGCCTGGTTTAGGCTGGAAGGGACCTTAAAGCTTATCCAGTTCCAGCCCCCAGCACCAGCAGGGACACCTTCCACTAGAGCAGGTTGCTCCTAGCCCCTGTGTCCAACCTGGCCTTGAACGCTGCCAGGGATGGGGAAAGTACCCAAACAAGCATCTCAAGCAAGGTGAAACTCAACATTAAAAGATCATACAACTCCCTCGACAGCTGAGTTTCCCACATACAGGAAGATTTCACAAGTGTACACTCGGTTGTCCTGGTCACCATTCTCATCCTAGAACAATTCTAGCAAAAAACTTCCCTGGTTATGCATCCAATGGTTTATGTGAACTGTGACAAGCCAAAGCAGCATTTTAGGGAACATTTCCTGCATTTCTGCCCATTTATGCACTTTGGCAGGATACACCCAGTACAACTCTAATTCAAATGCTCCCATTTGGACTTCAGAATGATTCCCCACTTTAGCCCATCAAGTTTTCAAACACTGGGTGTTTGTGATACATGGTCCTACTTAAACTGTTAATACACAGTGACATGACCCTGAGATCTTTCAGCAAGAGTTGCCCAAGCCTTTCTGACTACTTACGGCAACAACAGACGGACCTTTGAAAAAGTTACTGAAGAAACATGTTTGCTCTCCTTTCCTGAGCTACTGCCAGCACTGATGGACTATATGAAGTAGTCTACACCAGTTCAGCCTGTTCACACTGCCGACTGTAGAAAATGGTCATGTTAAGGTAGCCCTAAGCACGGGAAGTACAGGAGATTCCCAACTGCAGCATGGAATTTGCAGTGCCTGGGATCCCAGCTAGCATTGAGAGCTTACTGTTGCACATGCCTGCAATGAGAGGAAGTTTGCACTGCTGTTGGTGCTGTGAGGAAGCTCAGCTATCCAGTCCTAGCTGGCATCCTCACAGCCCTCCCTTCAGAAAGCACTGGTGATCATCTTGCCAACTCCTCCCAACACAGATGGCCACCCCACTGTTGTTGCATTCTTCATCACGACAACCTTCTCTGGATGGTCCCTTCCCCGAAACAGCCTGATTCTCTCAGGGATACATGAGTTCACATCAACAAATCCTTCCCGACACTGCCCTGAAGCACTTTCGCTATGATCAGCTATTCAGAGTGATGGGACACACTAGTTAGATCTCTCTGTGTGTTTATCAATCCCTTCTCAGCCATTTTCCTCTGTAAACCCGTCAAATCTTTTTCTTCAAGCTCTGTGAGAACAGTTAGGAGCTATCTCCTCAGAGGTGCCTGCCCTGCCACTTGCATTTCATCCCCCTCCTGGAGAAGTTGGATGTCAGCACTCAGAGACTGGCCAGCACAATGCAGACACAGCAGCAGTACTGCTACGAGTGATCTTAGGGTGATGGGGTCCTTATGAAAGGCTCATAAAATCTCTTGTCCCTGTGCAGGGAATTAGGAGTCCTCTTAACCTGGGACAGAGAAGGAAGAAGAGAAAAAGCCTAGAGAACAAGTCAAAGGAGTAAGAAGCCTGTAACACCCCAAACCAGACACAAACAACTTGCTCCAAGTTGAGCCAGGGCAGGAATCAAGCTGTTCCACAGGACCTTGTAGGATTTTAAGGACACAGGACAAGTGTACTGGACTTTACATGTACATCAGTGTTTAAAGGCTCTAATGCAATGACCCTTTGCCAACATAATGAAAGACACTTAAATGGTACCAAAAGAGGAAACCAGCCCTGTGATGAATGTCAATGAAGCCACATACCAGCACCAATATACCTGGACCTCACAAGTTCACTTTTATTCTTCCAGGGAATTTACTGCCTGAGGTGTCACTCGTCTTCCCTTTCACACAGGGAGTATCAGACAGTCTGTTTGCCTTATATTGATGCTTGTAACCTTTGTCAATGGCAGTGAATTGCCAGCCAGTGTAAATCTGCCTAGCTGCTGTCCTATGAAACTACACTCTGCAGCTTACATGCAGTTTGATTGTTCAGATCTAGGTCAGCATCCTGCAATCTGACAAACATCAAATGAGAATGCTTATTTTTCCTTTCACACTTGTCATCAGTCAAGCTGGTTATCGTCCCCATTTTGCAGTCAGGGGAATAAAGCACAAAGCAGTGAAGTGACTTGGCTGAGACCACTTGTCAGACCAGTGCCGGATTTGGAAATCAGGCCCATACAGCAAGCTCCAGGTCCTCCACACTGCCAACCAGGGCAACATCATCTTCTTCAGTCAAACTTGCAATGCTTTTGGAAAGATATACTTGGTAAAGGGTTGACAACATCTGTAGATATATCACCACTTATATTTTCTCAATCATCTACCCGAGTTTACCACAACAGTTTACAACAGTCCCTAATGTCTCCCAACAAGTTACCTACTTCTTGCTTGCTCATCAACCAGAATAAGCTCTCAGGGATTTGGATCCTTTCCTTTAAGCCCTACAGAATAGGGCAGAAATCTCACAGAACAACCCTTCATGCTCCATTTCATCAAATGTGCTGGATGCAAGCACATGGACAAACAGGAGATTATAGATATGAAACCAACAGAACATTTTACCATCCAAAACTGTGAGTTCTGTCACTATGATTGAATAGCTTCTGCTCCTGCTTCTGATGTCTCATGTCAGAAAGGGCACATGAGTAAGGACCAAGTGGCAGAAACAAAAAGCTTCACTAAAGAATCTGGTAGCTCCGTATCAGATGCATCCACAAAGAAGAAAATAAAGGTTCCAAGAGCCAGACAGCAACTGTTACTTTTTTAGGACTGAATTTGTCCATCCAAAAAGAGTTGCCATCTGAACAGCAGCATTTCTTTTACTTTGGTTTTGGAGTTATGCTGACTTTCACTAAACTGCTTTCATTCATTGCATGGACTCTTCCATCTATGCAGCGTTTTGGTTATTTTTCCCCATCTCTTCAATTCTTTCTCTGTTTTCCTGGATTTCCAAGTCATGTGGTGCTGAAATATTTTGGGTGATTTTGGAGCTTTTAATTTTTAAAGGAAGAAACTGATCTTTTTTAAGCTACTGTTTCATTACTGCACATCATAAAAATGAACAGAATTTTTCCTTTTTTAAAGGAAAGCCATCAGTAAAATGTGACTAAATGAAAGTTCCTCTTTACTTGACATTTGGCTTCACCACAACCACTGCCGAACAAAGCCAGGCTGCAGCTCTGGGATTTTGGCCATGTAAATGGTGAAGTTTTATTCTTAGAGGGACAGTACAATTGAATGGAAAAAAACACCCAACACAAAACATCAAACCATAACCAGCCCTTTTCCTCTTTAAAGGCTGCCTGTAGAGAAGGAAGAGAGACCCTTATTGCTTGGAGTCCAGCCACAGTATGCCACTAACACATACCACTTGCTTCCACAAATGGACAACCAGGGCTGGGGCCTCACTACTGCAAGTTCGTCTGCTCCCTGAGAGCTCCCAGCCCACAGCTCCTGCCTTCCTTCCCAGAGCAGGTCAACACCTTCACAGAATGGTTTGGGTTGGAAAGGACCTTAAGATCATCCAGTTCCAACCCCCTGCCATGGGCAGGGACACCTCACATCAGACCATTTCCCCCAGGGCTCTGTCCAACCTGGCTTTGAAACAGCAGTACCACTCCATCACCTCTCCTGCTTGACCTAGGGAGGCTTCTTGCCAACATGCCTCAAGATGACCTGCTGCAAAAGTTGCTTCATTGCTCTAGACTCAAAGATTTAAGACACCCTTTAGCTCTCATTTTCCTCTGCTCTGTGCGACTCCTGCCTCACACCTTGCTTACACACAGACTAGTGATTTCCATTGGGATGCAAGCCATGCTAGGGTGCCTAGGCAGTAACTGATAATGTACTTAGCTACTGATACAACACTATGTGTGAATTCTCCTGCATTTGTTGCCTTTTGAGCACAGGCTAAAAGTTTGCACCAAATCTCAATCCGTGCTCTTGGTCCCTTCCACTGTAAGGAGTAGCTTGAGCACAGCAATGTCTTTGAAGGATCTCCAGGTCATCTTTCAAGGACCTGGGGATCTCTGTATGTCATTGGCCAACACGCAATGCAGGCTTTCATCCAAGGCATATAGTGGCATCAAATGCAGCCCCCCCAAATCCCAATATGCAACGTTTGCTGTAGATACCAAGACCTGATCCTAATGTGTGACCTCAAAGCAACACAGAGGAATCAATGACAGATTTTAGCATGGGATTGTCTTTCCTGATCACCAAGTGTTCCATGTTGTTAAGTGAAATCCATCATCAACTGAAACAAGGCCATTTCCTCCCAACATAAATCCTAGAATTACTGGTGGGGAAGGGAATGCAGGTAAAATGCTACAAACCTGTGCCATGTATGTAGTTCAGCTGGTTTAATTCACAGCTTTCCAACCTTTGGCAACCTTGACTTGCATAGATTTGTGAAGGACCTGAAGCTTTAACCCCCACCTTCTCCCCTCTGGTACAACTTCCTACACTAACCCCCTCTGGGGTATTAAATCTTCCACTTGCCATTTTCTCCTAGGCAGAGAGGATATGAGTTTCATAACTCCTCAGCTGGGCTGCCATCAAGAGCCATGAAATACGACAGGAAACCAACAGCATGGACTTGGGAGCACTGTGTGCACGCTCACACAAGCTGCAGGACTGGACAAGCTATTAACAGCAGCACATGGTGCAGCTGCCTGGAGCACAGAGGTCCACAGGGGTGCGTAAGGAAGGGCATGCTTACACTTGATCACATCAGAGAAGGAGCAAACCAGAGCAGCACAAAGCCAACACTTAGGTCAAGGTTGGACATGCACAAGAAAACCTGTGCTTAGCAAGGACTTAATCCTTACATTTGGCTGACTTCAGGGGTTATGAAGGTACTGAGCTGGCAGCTTAAGAGGGCTGGAAGAGGGAAACAAACCCTTAATTTATGGATGTAACAGCTACAGGAGTAAACCACAGCATGTTTCCTACCTGAACTTGTGCCTCTCTGCCATAACCAGGGTGATGGGAACCAGTGAAGACGCAGGCTGAAGCAGTCCTGCCTCCCTCACCAAGAGCTCTGCCAATGCAGATGTTTTTTCCAGGGGTCACAAAGCCCAGCATGGATCACAATGGCAATAAAAGTGTTTCCAATGAAAACAATCTGGCTGTGGAGCAGCCTTACAGAGGAGGCTGGCACAGCAAGGCAGCACCTCACCACCCTGAGGACACAGGTAAAGCTTTCCTCCTCCTGAAGACTATTTTATTATGAGCAGGAAGTTTATGCAGATATCCCCTCTTACTGCAAAGAACTGCGTTATCCACTCTTTTCCATTATTCAGCATCAATTTAAATTAAAAGCCAAGCAGTTTTAATAAGTTAAACCAGTATCTTACTTTACACTTACCACAGTTTTTACCCCCTTCAAAATCAGTGTTGAATAATTAAAGAAATCCCAGAAGGAACCCAATGCTGCTGCCAGACAGTTCACTTCTGCAGATGATACAAAGCCCCAAGATGGACAGTGTAGCACAGTGTACCCCCTGTACAGACAGGAACCAAGAAGAGGAAGACATACTTTTCAGGGGGTTGAAGGGTTTATACCACAAATGGATCTGAGCATTGTGACCTACCAGACTTTAGTTATCCAAAGCATGCCACCACAACTGGAATAATCAATAGCTGGGGAAGACCCTTAGTGCCTGTGTCTAAACTTGGGTCACGCAGAAGGGAGAAAGCAGCACAAGGTCCTTCTCCTGCACAGAGTGCATTAGTGAGGACATGAGGATACATGAAAGTGTGGGGAAAAAGGTATTAAGGAAGAGCTACATAAGGTCTTCTACAGCATGTATGGACAATATCCATGATACACAGGAAATCAACTGCTGCAAAGCATCCAGGAAGCCCTTAGCAAGACAGCCTCTTCCACACCAAGGTTCACTTGCATGAACCTCAGTAACACTAGAGCATCCAAATATTCATGCCAAGCCACGCAGAACAATAACATTCATTAAAGAACCCGTATCAAAAGCTGTAACAATACCAGTAATGTTTTATTGTCATAAGGATCTCAGCATTAAAACTGATATGCTTAGTTAAGGAGAAAGAACTGGAGAAAAAGAGAGCACAAGACTGGTTGTTTGCTGTACCACAATTAGCACAATTACTACTATTCAGTCTAAGCAGGATCATAATCAGCTTTTCACCTGAGCACGTGTGGTGAACTACCAAAGAACCTCATCACTTTAAAGCAGTATTTGAGAACTCAAGTGTCCATACAGGCATCAGAATACCTGGCCTCTCTTCAGCCTAAAAGCACTTGACCCACACTTGACATTTACTGAGAAACCCAAGCAAACAGCCAAGTTCAAAGCAACAAAAATCAAAGCTCAACATAGACAAAACAGCTCCTTGTGCACCCTCTCTTCAGCCACAATCCAACCAGAACCAGGTCTGCATCTCTCTATACTTACAAGCTATCAAGCTTCAACATTTTTCTGGAGAGAACATTCTCAAAGAGTCAGCTTAATGCTCTGGCTCTTAACACAACTACAACCCAACCCACCAGAGAAGCTCCAACACCTCTCTGATGAGGCACCATTCTGCAATCCCACCACATACATTTCTTCTTTTACAGTCTCTGCACACCATATTCCCAACTGCATGTAAATTTCGCTTAATCACAGTTAGGAGCAGATCCTGCCTTTCCTTCCATCTCTTCTGGTCACTCCTGTTACTTCAGGATCCTTGTGGCAAAGGTGGCTTTGAAGCAGACAGTTTATTTCAGCCAGTCAATTAGGAGACTTCTATAAAATCAACCTCAACCTACAGTAGGTTTTCCTCGTGACACAGGAAAAGCTTTTATCATCCTTTAAGGAGACTCAGAAGTCACTTGTATCCTTCTCTCTTGCAACGTTACATATGAACTGAGAACAAAAGAGTTCACTTACCAGCACAAGTTGGCTTCTTTTCATCTTCTTAATCCAATGTAGACACCAGATAACACACGTCAGTTGCAGAACCACAGGGTGCGAGTTCCAGCATAAAACTACTCCACTTGAATTCTCCATGCAAGCCACAAAGGGAAAAGCCAAAGGTAGGAGGATCATGTTTACAAAAGCAAACAAAGCTGAGGGACTGAGCTTAAGAACAGCTCCTGGACCAACGAGCAGAGGCTGGGGGGCTCAGGTGGGGCTAGTCAGGGCAATAAGGCCCTATTGGCTCTATTGGTACACAAAGGCTCTGGCAAGTTTTCTTAATTGCTGTTAAGAGAAGACACCTGAACATGGCCAGGGGACTTTATCCAGAGAGATTTCTAGATTTCTCTAGGAGGATTTCACTTTCGGAACACCAGTGTAGAAGAAATGGGTTGCCTGTCCCTCAAAAGCCAGATTAGTTGGCTATCATAGGCTCCTGATCAACCCTCATTGCTACTCAGGAGTTCAAGCCAAGGCACTATGCTGATTTTCAGTTGGATGAAGCCTATGGACTGGCACATAATTCTGGCCCTGAAAGATCCTGACTGCTTTCTCTTATAGTCAAAATGTCCCCTGACACTTTATGGACCCAAACTGGGGCTGGCAAAACCCATGTGACAGCACTTGTTCCTCACCAAGGTGACAGCTCTCTAAACCCACCCTTCAGATGGCTCGGCCTGGCAGGGATACCATGCCCCATCTGAGCTGTAACCTGTTTTTTCACTTGCTTTTTGTTTTTTCTTAGCCCTTGAGTCCAGGAGATGAGTGAAATATATGAATAAAAGGAATTGTCTTTTTGCAACAGTCTTTTCCTTTCCTTCATACCTTCCTTTTCTCTGTATGCATTCTCTGCACCCTGCCATCAGCTGGCTGCAGATAACTCCTTGGCACTTTGTATTCCTTGCTTTCTCTTCCAAGTCACCAGTAGCATCCTCCCCCAACCCTGCTGCCTGCTGTGGCAGCATTTCTGCACCAAGAAGATAATAAATACATCAAGCCTGTCAAAGTCACATTGTTTTGGCTGGAAAGAGGTGCCCTCCTGCTGGGTGAGATTACTTCCCACCACGATGCATGGCTTTCCCCTTACTGACAGCTCTCCAACAGGGAGCAATCAGTGTCCGACTGAGAGGAGCAGGCAGCTAACATTGCTAAATGGCACTTAGGACTGATGAGGGTAAAGAGGATGGAAAAGCAGCTTAGCCTTGCTCACAGATAGCCCTTCTCTTGCTGGTGCAGTGTGTTGACAGAGACACAAACTGGATCTCCTTGCTTGCTCTGCCTGTGATTTCCCAGGTAGGGGGGTGCAATGAGAAATGGGAAACTAATACTCCTGTTTGAGTCTCAGGGCAAGTGTCAGCCTTAATCCTAGACGTGCATGGCACCTGGAACCAGTAGCTCTTGGTGCCTAAATGTATTAGCGAATATGAACTTAAGGCAGGCATGAAGAAGGACACAGAATATCTCTCTTTGCCCTTGGGTACCGGTGTTCTTCTAGAGGCCCCCAAGAAACAGATGCTCTGGTAAAGACTTACCCTGAGCTGCACTCCCAGCACAGGATGGATTTCTGGGACAAAAGGTAGCAGGAAAGAGGCATTCACTTTGGAAATGGATTTCCCACAGGAAAAGTCATAAAGAAAGAGTTTGCTTGCATTCGGAATTGCCTAGGATTTTCAGCAGTGTCTGATGCATGCAAGTACAGTGCAGGGCAGCTGTTTTCTCACCTACATCAACTGCCCTCAGAAACCTGTCATCATTGGGCTGCTGTTCTGATTATGCCTTTGTATAGAATAGAATACAGCTTTGTATTCTTGGCTTTTTTAATTAAAGAAATAGAAAGAGTAAAATGATCACTGAGACACTGTGATGAGACTGAGCAGTATTATAGTGAGTCATCTGGAGTTTCTCCACCTCTAGACCAGCCTCTTCAAAGACACTTAAGGGAATCAATTGCCCGTATCCCACTAAAATCCTCTCTGTATGTGGTTCATGAAGCTTTAAACCCCTTTCCCACCCCCACAACCTCCATCCCTCACCTTTCAAGTCTCTCTAGTCCATTATTCTCAAGGCTGGTTTGTGAACAATGTGTTCACTTTCCGTACTGCCTAATGAAGATGTTCCTGTCCCTGAATGTTACATCTGCTGCACACTTAATGGAAAAAATAGCTATTATTATCATTGGTGGTTCGGATGAGTTTCTTGGCAGCGAGGGTGGTACAGTTATGTGGACAATCAAACAAGCCAGTGATGATTGCCAAGGCATTTTTGAAGAAATCATTGCTGTTTAAACTCTACTCACAGCAATACCTCATTTAAAAGCATAAAAGCTTTCACCCAGCAGACCTACCTTTACTTTTTTCTTTAATAGCCAGACAATTAAATAAATCTCCTGACACTTAACCATCATTTACCCAACAGTCAGAAAATGGATTCGATGCTTTTGCATTAGTTAGATTATTAAAGAAAGCAAAAACTGAACAAGTATAAGCAGGTGAAGGAAGATGTTTGAGATCTTTTGCTGCACAGCAAGCGTAGCATGGTATCTTCTGCAGGGGATAGGGGGATTTTCTTCTCTTTTTCAGACACTAAGAGAGTTCTTAGCACTACTGTGTTTCATAGATTTTAATGTGCTTGGGAAAGAAGGTAGTTTTACCCCCTTTTGCAGGCTGGAAACTGAAGTACAACACAGATAAAGCCACCCTGAAATTCTGTGTCTGGATCTAGTGAATTACTCAGAAAGTAACCTTACCTTAACCCTGATCCAAGCTTTATTTTGATAGAATTTCCACTAAAAGTGATACCTGGAAACTTCAGCGCAAGTGT
>NW_009944319.1:266033-271828 GCF_000696875.1 Nestor notabilis | reverse complement strand
CAGCAGGAAAAAAGTCTGGGATCTAGTGCATTTTTGCTGGCATCTTAGGAAAGGCTGCATTATCTTAAAACACAGTCCCCAAATTAACATTAAAGCAACTGTGAGTAACCCAGCACTGGTATGAACAGCAGCCACTGACAGATGATAGACCTTTTATTATCCCTGATCCCAGTGGTACTCTTAATTCCTTCTCCCTCATTAGGTTCCTCATGTGAAGAGCATGTTCTTCTGATACCAGTATTCAGAAGCTGATGCTAAATAACTCCTAAATTTATTACCTTCTGCCAGCTGTCAGCTACCAGCAACTGTAACAGGATCATCTTTCTCTTTTTCAGGTAACAACGATGATACAAAACTCCTGTCTTCTAAGCAGTGTTTGAGTTTGAGATGTATCATTATATATTCATTAACCTATGCTGAATTTCACAGTCTTCCTTAGCATATGCTGTTCAGAAACAGAATAAAAGAAAACATTGAAAGGAAGGCAATTGATCCAGACTCTAAGTAACTGACAACTATATAGACAGCTAATTGTTTCCTGATCTCTGCTTACTCAATTTTTAAAGAGTTCCCACAGATAAATCTTAGAGAGATGGGTCCTTGTTTTTACCTCCTTCCCAGCCCTTGTTTTGACAGGAAAAATCCCCCTTCACTTTATGAAGATGTTTATGATGGGCTGGAAGGAGTTAAAGCCTTTTCTTCCACTCCTCCCTCTTTATCGTTTTAATTGGCTGTTCCGATGACCTGACCACCTCTTTGATAGACATCAAATGCCAGCCTGTGAAATACGGAGCATGTCAGCCTGCCGAACAAGGGTCAACCTGATTGTCAATAAGGCCATCAATCAGAGCTGCTGGCACGATGGATCCAATCCAGACCAAAAGCCCCAGCTGGAAATGAAAGAACCTTACTGATGATAACACAGTGGGCACTGCGTCGCCCGACAGCTCGCACAAGGGTCACTGGCCCAGAGGCCAGAAGGCGGCAAACTTCAAACTGGAAAAGGGCAATGGTGAGCAAACAAGAAACCCCCAAAACCAACAGCAAGAAGCCCTCTTGGCTAACCCAGGGGTGGCTCCGAATCAAAGAAGCTAAGTGAGGTGAGAGAGATGGGAGGACATGTGGAAGTCAACATGGGAGACGCTGAGAGGTGCCCTTAAGGGTAGTACCTCCCCTTCTGTTTCTCCTCCTGTGTTTCCCTGCAGGTGAGGAGTGACACCACCACAAGGAACCCCATAAACATGCTTTCCATGATGAAGTGAATTAGGGAATAAATCTATGGTAAACCCAACCATAATTCCTTTCTGAGATTTTTGTTGACTTCCATCATGAGGCTCTAAGAACGTGCTATTAAGGCAGGAGAAAGCATGGAAAA
Source organism: Nestor notabilis (assembly GCF_000696875.1). Classification (NCBI taxonomy): domain Eukaryota; kingdom Metazoa; phylum Chordata; class Aves; order Psittaciformes; family Psittacidae; genus Nestor; species Nestor notabilis. Next base: position 270,453 of record NW_009944319.1, on the reverse strand, counting down.
GAAGCAGCTGAAGAAAGGAGAAAAAAGGAAAATATCTGTTTCCAGTGAGAATGCTGGCTTATGTTGGCCTCAACGGTTTACAGAATTACTGCGTAACATGCCTATGGTGTGACATCTGCACTAGCCCTAGCAATGGTTTACTTCTCTTTGGACATGCACCATCACCACAAGCTGCTTAAGATCTTGTGTTTATAGATGGGGCTTAAAGTGGGGGTGATATTCTACCTAACTCTGCAGTAAGAATCAGCTCTAAGACATCAGTCACTTCAGAAACAGTGTTTTCTGAAGATAAAACAGCTTCTGAAACACATGACAGGTAGTGGGGAAAAGGATTCAAATGAAGAGGTTCCTCTTGCAGATCTGAGGAAAGCCTGATTCTTTCCCCTGGGAAACTAAATGGGACAGAAAGGCCTAAAGACACTAACCACCTCGAGTATTCTTCTGGCTCCATCATCCCTTCAAGGGATATTCATCCCAACAAGGGATCCTCCAACATCCCAACCAGGTCACGTTGAACGGCGCTTAGAGCAACCTGCTCTAGTGGAAGGTGTCCCTGTCCGTGGCAGGGGGTTGGAGCTGGATGAGCTTTAAGGTCCCTTCCAAACCTAACCAGTCTGAAATTCTATGGTTCTGTAAAGGGATAAGGTTTGAATCCTCACCAGATAGAAGGTGCATCTGCAAGGGCAGAAAATTCAAGACAAAGTGTTATGCCAATTCACACCAATAGTATATCCATCTGTGTACACCAACATGCTCACACACATTACACACATAGAAACACAAATGTGTACACACATGTATGTGCTATTTTGATACACACGAGCCTGAAAGCAAGATGGATAAAGACAGAAAATGGCACTTAGCCATTTTCCTGAGAACCTGCTAAGTGCCATTTTCTGCCTTTATCCATCTTGCTTAGAACCTGCTACACACATACATTAGGTGGCTGAAGTCCATCAGTGCCACACACAGACCTCACTACTCAGAGCTGTGCACATTTCCATGTACACCCCCAAGCCAAGTCCACTTTGCCCTATTGCTCTGAAGGTGATCGCTTGCTAAATGCTCCAAGCCAACTGCCCCAGCTGCTGTGAGGGAGTTTCACACCCTCCAGCCTTCCACCCCTGCCCTCTGTTGCACCTCCCCGTGTCGCTGCTCACGTCTCAGGGCTCAGAGCCTGGTGTGGTGCAAATATTTGCTTGCTCTGGGGGGAGGAACACAGTGCACTGGCCTCCAGGGGCAGGCGGTCGGCATATTTATTCTGGAATAGCAAACACCACAGAGAGCAAAGAAGAGAAAAAGCCAGATAAGATAAAAGTGTGTTACCAGGTCTAGCAACTTAAGATCAACAAAGACCACAGAGGAAAAGTTATCTGTAAAGACCAGCAAATCCAGCAGCAAGTGATTCTGACAAAGGAGCTGTCAGATCCAGCTTTTGCAGAAGGCTGCTGAGATCATAGAATCATAGAGCAGTTTGGGTCAGAAAGGACCTTAAGACCATCTACTTCCAACCCTCCTCCCATGGGCAGGGCCACCTCACACTAGCCCATGTCACCCAAGATTCCATCCAACCTGGCCTTGAACACTGGCAGAGATGGAGCATTTACCACTTCTTTGGGCAACCTGCGCCAGGGCCTCACCAAATGATGAAGTCGTTTGTCTCTTGTAGTGCCCAATATCAAGTCATTGTGAATCACTGTCTGTGTCTTGAGATGATCTACATAAAACCATGTTTTCATAGGCTTTGTAATCTGTTTGGAAAACACACTCCTGGAGTTTATGCCCTGCTCTATTCTGCCCACGTCATGAACCTATAACTGCAACCAGCATCTTCATATTACAGAACAGAACCAAAAGACTTGCCCACATGTTAGAAGATAAGATTCTTCCAGAACAAGCCATAAGGCTAATATCTGAGTGAAGAGTGGTGTGAAACACTGCAGTGGTTAACTTCCAGTCTGTCGTGGGACTGGATATTTCTTCCAGAAGATAGATTTACCCAGCTGTGAAGGTTTTCTCTGTCATTTAAGAAATATCCACATTTGCTGAAGTTTTAATTTGTGCATATGACTAATTTATAAAGTGAAACAAAGTGTACTTGTAAGACAAACTGCATAATGATGAATCCAGAGGGAAAAAATAAAGAGGAGGCACTAGAAGAACCACATGTGAAAACCATATGGAAGGGTGTTCCACCAGCTTGGAACCAGATGGTAGAAAACATTGTCCCTGGACACTGTACAGAGTCCTATTGATAACACATGATAAATCATTACACTGAGTGTAAGCAGGAGGGTGAACATCACCACATACCAAGCTCTGCAGGGACAACAGGACCACGAGCTAGAGGACATTAGATAAAAGGACAGCATTAAAAGCTCAGATGTTACCTTCTTATGTAGATCTAATCTGGGCTATTAGCAGGGACAGCCAGAATAGCTGCAGAAAGAAACACAAGCACAGCAGCAGGGTTTGAATGCACGGAATAAAACCACAACACAGCCAAGTCTGCAATAATGGGAAGCTGAACAGGGATATTGGAGCAATGTCTAGATATTCACCCTTTCGAAGAAGAGAGGAACTTAGTCCTGCACCCAAGCAAAAAATTATCTGTGTGACCTTTGGCAAGTCATTTAAGGCCATAGGAAGTCAAAAGACATCCGCCCATTCACTCCAAAGCTTCATTTCCCAAGGAGTCTAAACCCTTCTTCCACACTCCTGCCTGCTTGACTTGAGTGCTGTCTGTGACAGCATCCTCCTTCTCAGGAAGGACAACTGTTCCTGACCCAGGTTTGACTGGGTCAGAAGACAGGACAGCGAAATACACACAAATGACACTCAGAAGTGAGTTAGACAGAAGGTGGCTGTGCCTAATAATCAAGAATTTATTTATAGTCATCAGTATCAAAAAGCACTGATGCCAGCAGTAGTCCTGCTCAAGATAAATGGGCCATTACGTTGACATGGAGCTGCAGATTGCAGATTGACAGCTAGTTAAAGCTTTCCATCCAGCTGAACTTTCCAATCCTGTTTATGGCCTGAAAGGTCATTCCCGGCCACAACTCCTCTTCTCTTGCCAGTCTTTTCATTTCTTGTGTCCCAGGGAATTTTCCTGTCACAGGGACAGGAGCCCAATGATATGACTACTTCATGCCTCCATGTGCCCAACTATCTGTGTAAGCGCCAAATGACTTCTTGCCCTAAGAAAGTCCTGAAATCTCTCTCCCAAGTGCAGTGATTTTCTTTTTAATGGTACAAGCCCGCATAACGGTCCCCAGATCAGGAAGGGTCCTTGTGCACAGACATACATGTGGACAAGAAAGCCAACCAAAACACATCTATGCAAGACCACCAAGGATGACCCTAAATGAGACCACCCAGCCACTTTCTTGGCCTTATTTTGAGGAGCCAGAATCTCAGAGCATAAACCAGTGTCCTCGCCCGGGTTCCTTGGCCTGTGCTTCAGACCACTGCATATCTCCAGCGACTTCCTGCTACTGACCTCTTCTAATAAATCAGGCTCCCTCCCTCCTGGCAACATCCTGTTCCTTCCTCAAAAAAAACCTCCCACTCACAATCCCAAGGTTTGATATCAATCTTAAATAAATGCCTCTCTGGACTCAGCTGCATTCCCTAAGCCACCTTATCTCCTGCCTCTCTAGAACGGCTGCAGTTCAAGCTGCATATGCAGAAGCTTCTTAGGCCTGTTTAATTTTAATTCCACCCTTTTGTCCTCTTCCTTCTCCCCACGTTTGCTTACTGAGAATGAAACTTCTCTTCAGGAGAATGTACATTGCTCAGTGTGACTTCCAAAAGGGAAATATGATAGCCCCCAAAAGAGACAGTGCTGCAATTTTCTGTGTGAAATACAGTGAAAAGAGAATCCATGGGAGAGGTTCTGCCCCATCGTCTCCCTTACTCTGGCTTCCCTCACTTCAGAGTTTAGGTGAAGAAAGACTCTGTCAATACATCTACCCATCAGAGTCCCTTCTTCAGCATCCAGCACTAGGGGACCAACTGTCTCCATCTGATCTTTCCAATTCCCATCCAAAATCCAGCTTGAACTCGTAGACTCACAGAATAGTTTGGGTTGGAAGGGACTTTAAACTAGGCTATCTGAGCCAGGAAAGCACCACCCTTCACTTCCCAGATCATCACTGCAGAAAGCACAGGCACTTACAGCAAGCTAGTCAGGGCAATGGCACTCCTGGTCACATCCTTCAGCTACACAACTTTACCTAAAGCAGGTTGAATCCAGGTCCTGACACCAGTTATGTCTCTGAAAGCCCATGGAGTAACTCACAGCCAAAAAGGACCACATTTACTCCCTGATCCAGCAGTTTCTCTTTAATTCTCTATGTGTTTACAGTTTGCCAACCACAGCAAACACTGGTTCATGTTGGACTTCACTTAATTTCAC
>NW_009944319.1:261016-266002 GCF_000696875.1 Nestor notabilis | reverse complement strand
GACCTCACTTTATTCCACTCAGGAGCTCTTTCCCCATACATTCCATTACTTCATCACTTCTGTAACCCCTTCTGTCCACGTATTTACTCACACCCTCAAAACCTTATGCCTGGTGCCTGGCAGGTTACAATCCTTCCAAAAAATGGTATTACTCAAAAGCAATGAGTTTTGCCTGATTATGTTTCACATTTACAAGGTGATAATGGTCCTTTCCTGCTTACCTACTCTTGTTTTCATCTTCTTGGCTCTACCTTCATCTTTCCTTGCCTTTCCAGAGAACCAAAATGCTCCGTATCATCTAACCAACTCCCTGGAATCCATTTCAATGAGGAGCTGTCTCTCACTTGAGAAGAATTCCTTGGATCTCCTCAGACTCGCATCTCTTTTCCTTTAATGTAAGCATAATTAATTCATTAGCAATTCACTTGGTAATGAGCCAATGGTCATCTTCAAGAAAAGCAGCAGTGAAATAGCAGATTTCTATGTTAGAAGAAAAAGCTAGACAAGAAGCAACGAAACCAGGCTTTAGTCAGAAAACCAAAGTGGGGTGAATAAGACGGCATGGCACTCTCCTAAAATGCCCTCAGAGTTTATAAGGTAATCTTATTCCAGCACACACATCCCTCAGATGCCCTCCTTCCCCTTATCATCCAACTCACTCAACCATGTCACTGACATATGTACTTAGCAGCAGTTATCGTCAGTGGCACATAAATAAATGGCAGGTATCAAAGAATCAAGGTCGCCAACTCGTCATGAATATTTCAGAGAGAAGCAACATGAAAAGCTCAAGTGTCTCAGCCTCTCAGATTTCCAACAGAAGGAATAAAACACAAACCACACACACAGAGAGAGGGTCTGCTGGCTCGGCCATCACATGCACGTAGTTCATTTCAAGGCACTACTACATATGTTACAAGACAATCTGTCACGTTTTAAAAATATATAAATATCCATTCTCTATCTCCTCTGTATAATGTGCAAACTCTAAGCAGCTGGCAAGAGGGCAGTGGTGATTTAATGCAAGAAAACTGTGCTTTGCTGAAGGGGCTGGGGACTAGATCGCTTGGGTTGTAACAAGAAGCCTCTTTGACAAAGGCGCAGAGTGGCATCTTTTCACACAATTATATGTGGGTCACATTAACCTCTGCTGTGCAGGATTCCCTTGAGCTGCTTCTGTCTGCATGTTGCTGCAAAGAAATCCAAGCAGAAATTCCCCTCTTCCTCTCTTTCTTTTTCACAGGATTGGGGAATGCAGTAAAAAGATGAAGAGGGAAAAGGGGTTCCCAGCCTGGCACACGCAGGCTGAATGCGTGACTTGCCCAGTGAACCCAGTAGCAAACTCCACACTTGTGGCCCCAGCAGTTCCATTAATGAGCCATGTTAATCAATGGCCAGATCTGAGATTTCAGGCTGTGCCAGTGCACTAGAATATTTGGATATATGGCTATTTATAGCCAAAGAGACTTTGTTAGGTTCCACTTTCAGCATGTATGGTAGACTGTGTTTAGAAAGTATCTGAATTTTGTTCTGTGGATGGAAAGAGGCTTTGGAGATACAAAGTTTATCCTGTCAAGTACAACTCAAATTTGCAAATGGAAACTTCTTCAAAAACACCATAATTCGTTAAACAAAGCAAACATTTATTTCAGCTACTCATTTGGGTAGTGCACTCTGCCAGGTTTGCTTGGGTTTTTTAATGTTTGCAGGGAATTTCTTTCTCAGGCAATCCCATTTCTGGGGTGGCAAACTTTCAATGGGATTAATTTCCCATTTCCTAATCTCTTGGAAGTCTGTTCTTTTTATAGATTTTGCCTGTTTTTCCAGGCATCTCACCATACTCTTCATGGTAACTCTGGATTCGGGCGGTTTGATGAGGTATATACCAAATGATCTTTACATTCCATAATGGATTTAAATGATGAGACCTGCTCAATAGGAGAAAATCACTGTGGAAACGCTGCTTTCCTTTATATTAAAACAGGTTCTTTCTCAATGAACTCATTATGGAAATGAAGGAAACATTCTTTGCAGTGACAACTGATACTTACACTGTCTTCAACTTCTACGATTTTATTCATTCACACATTTTCAATACCAGTGGGCTGCAGGGCCCACTTGCAAATCATGAGAAGCTGGAAAACCTTTGAAGATGGCTGGAGACTGGGAGATAAGGACACAGATTGGAAGTGTCTGCCAAGACACCTAAAAGCAAAGATTAAGACCAACAATTTTAATGGTATTTGAGTATTTTTCACATGTTGAGATCAGTTCTAGATCACGATGAGATTAAAAAGTACACTGTGGCATTACCAGAGTCAGGAATTTGCTCACCTTTCACCCTCTGTTGCTCATTTCCCTCCATGCCAAAGTGTTCTTTCCACTCATTTGTGCTAAGAAAACTCCGTGTGACCAGGTGCTGAACCAGACAAGGAACTTTTCCTGCTTTATACACACAAACACACACTAAACCTTTCCCCCCTCAAGTTGGATGGCTCCTCCCATCTGGTTCTCAACCACAGGAGTAGTTGTGCCAGCATAGCAGCAAGTATAAGAGGCCAGGAGACAACAATGTCTTAAACCAATGTTACCACCAAGCAATTTGTAATAGCAAACCACAGGCTAAATCTCAACTAAAAGCTTTTCAGGTTCAGAGTGAACACCTCTATTAAGATGAATTAAGCAATTCATGGTGCTCAGAGCTGCAGATTCAATCTTTATTTTCAACACTCACCCCTGTAGCACAAATGGCCTGAAAGAAACCAGCTAGGAAGACCATTAATTTCAGGTTTCTGTAGAAGAGGGGTTTTGGTGTGTATTTTGTTTAATACAAAAGCAGTGCAGCCGGTACCACAGTGACTCCTCTATACCACAGAGATACCAGAACTACATTTAGTCTCAGCAGCACAGGCTCAACATGGACTCATTTGTCCTGACAAGATTATTTGCCATTAGGTGAGGGGGTCAGAGAGCTGCCCTATAACCCCATAAAAATGGAGTTCCAAGTTTATACCCTCCCTACTTTTCAAATGCTTTTTCACATGGTGTTCACTTCATGTGCCACCTCAGTGCCAAGTTTCACTCACTCTTAGGCCCAGTTTAAGCCAAGAATATCTTTACATGCCTTGTACAGGCTGAGACTGCAGGTGTGTACTCATCTAAGTCAGGTGTCTTTCAGCTGGAAGGTATGAAGCAGCTCCTCATCTGGGAAGACTGAAGTGCGGTGACGGTTAATGCCACGCAGAAACTGGATCACTGGAATTAAACACATGTAAAACTGAGGAAGATGGGAGCAGGTTTTGCCTTGAACTAACAAAAAAGTGGTTTCTAGATGCTTATACATCATATCCCTATGCTGGATGTAAGAGCCTGCCCCATCTGGAGGGCTAAACCAGTCAGATGATGTTATTGTGAGAACAATTTTGGATCAGGATCAGAACATCCTCCTCCATCATGCTTTGCAAAGGGTCTGGCTCTGTTTTGTCATGCGGAGGCATGAGCTGTCTGTCAGTGAAATGAGCAGAGTACTGAGGGATTTCCCACGGGAGATGATCGAAACCCCACGGACTCACATGAACCCATTCCAGATGTCTCAACAGCCTGTACTGACACGTGGCACGAGCATGCCCAGATGACAGAGGGAGCTGGAAGAGGCTTCACACTTGTCTTTAATTCTCAGCTTTGTAGGCTCTTTGGGAAACACTCTTCTGGAGTTTATGCCCAGATTTTTGGAATCTGGGAAGCACTATCGAAAGCCAGACTGCCTGGTTTGGGCCATTCCATGCTCTGTGACACAAAGGCACAGGGGTACTACCCTCTTTATCTTATGTGTATGTAGAAATAGTGTTTGACCATAACATGTAGTTGCATCAGACATACCCTGCAGATCTATGTCTGCAGACAGGGCACAAAAGCAGGCATACACACTACACTGACGAGAACCCAGTGTCATCTTCCAGTACTGTCACAAGGGCAAGAAGTAGAAGGACTTAGAACAGGAATAAGAAATGCCATACTGGCAAAAAGTCAATCTAGCACAATACCTGGTCTCTACCAGAAGGCATGGGCTGGTTGCTTAAGGAAGAATATAAACCCCAGGTCCTTCTGTGACTGATCTTTTCCTGTTACACCTCACTATCATTTTAGCCATTGATGAAGTCACCCTCCATTTACACATCTAAATGTTCTCTGAACATATTTGTGCTTTTGGCCATTGTATTCCTTGTCAATGACTTCTGCAATCTGTTTAGCCACTCATGTCACAACTTATTTCCTTTTATTTGTCTTAAACTTATTACCTGAAGGATTCTTATGGTCCTCCTGACTCAAAGCCTCCTTATGAGAGCTGTTCAGGGAATTTTTCAGTGCAATTTCATTGGGAAAGGTCAATTAAGTTAAACTGACATTTCTCATAAGAAGAACATAAGAGTTTCCAAAAGAATATGTTCTCAGGAACTGCAAGGAATTTCTTCTGCCACTGCACTCTGTGTCCTGTTTTTGATGTTACCATGTGTAATGTGGGTACCTGGAGTTTCACTCTACTTGCAAGTATTTAATCATGTGTACAAAATTGAATGCTTCCAGAAAGACAAACTACAGATGCCATCCATTGTATCTGAGTTAGTACACTGAGATCCAGCATGGAAGGCTCTGATTCCAGTCCATGGCCTGAATAAGGCAGAGACTTAAGCTTTGGTTTCCCATCTCACAGCCACATCCCGCCAGCACTGTTTTCTTCTGAGGTGACTGAACTTCTCACTCTAGTTTAGAATAACCATGTGCCAGATATGAAAACCCTTTCTCTTTGCTAGTTCTACTCTCCCATGTGCACTTCCTGTTCACTTGACCTTCACTCTTGACCTTCAGCTTCCCCAGATGTGCCTCTGCTTCTCCAGCTGAGATCTACCTGCCTTCCCCTAAGTTACTTCTTCCCTGTACCTCCATAACCACTGAACAAGCTTTGCCCTATCACTGCAGTCAGGTCTC
>NW_009944319.1:230787-260985 GCF_000696875.1 Nestor notabilis | reverse complement strand
CACGCTCGTTCCCTGACACCCTGGGTCTAATTCTGACAAAGGTAGATGGATACAGCATAGATTTCTTCATCTGAGCCCCTATCATCAGGAAACCTTTCCAGTCAATAATAGGAAATAAAAATTTCCAAAGTGTGATTCAGATTATCCTGAAATGAATCACTAAACTGGAATATGGAGACTAAATCATGTCACCATCTACAGTGTAAATACTTAAATTCAGTTAAAAAACAATAATCACACCTTCCGTCTTTGCGAAGTCTTCCCTTGGCCACAAGAGAACATCATGGAAACCAATTCGTTCCTCGTTACTTTGGGTGCTTTAAAAGGAGTGAATACTCTCCTTCCATTATCCTTAGTTTCAATAGCTCTGTCTTCTGATGTTCCTTCTTCTCCTCTCCCTTTTGAACGAGCTTGTTTCCCATCAGTTACACCAGCTGGTATCCCACAGACCTACTACCCTGTAGTCCTGCTATTGAGCCCCTTTGTGAAACCAGCTAGCAATGTTCTCAGGTGACTGAAGTGACAAGTAGTGCTGTTTGTGTGGAAAAAACTTTCAGGTACACCTAATATTAGTTCAACTTTTTAGCATAAACATGACCTCCCAGCACAGAAACATAATGATACACACAGATAAGAAATCAACTTGCCTAGCTACTAAATCAAAGCTGTAGAAAAAGGTTTTTTTCACCATTTCAGGAACAAGCATTTCTTATAATCTTGTTATAGAAACAGCTTTTGTAAGACTCCTGTTTACCCTTTCAAAAGGATGTGGGGAAAGAAATGGTAAGATTGTGGGGCTTTCCCTGAGAACACTCCACGGCCTTCCTCCATCTCACCTATCTGAATAAGAATCTGAACCCCAAACTCATCGCTCTGGTGTTAAAATGGCCTGGGACAGTCCCTCAGGCAGGCAAAAGCCATTTAGGACTAGAGTAATTCTAAAAGCTTTTTAGGTAAAGAGCTGCATTGTTTTTTGTCTGAGCAAATCCAATGTATAAAGAAGTAGCCCCATCAGAAGGTGACATAACCCAGATGCCACAGTGACTTGACACTGACTTTACAGCACTCTAGAGAGAGGAAGCAACTTCCCCTTGATCAGGCAACACCCAGGACCTCTCCTGCATCACTGAACACTCAGAAATACCCCATCCCACTTACCTCCCCCTAGACAAAATGAAATGTTGTCCCCTATGCATCATTCATCAAAGCCAGGCCCCGTAATTAATAGCACCATTTGTTCAGAGGATTTCAACAGGTACTGAAATCCAAAGCATCAAAGCATGGACAGTCTCATTCCTGGTCTGGCAGATATAAATATGCAGGATGACTTTCACAGACACATGACTCAGGAAACACTGTCCCTCTAAAAGTGGTTTTAAAGGTCTTTCAAAGCACTGAGATACTGCAAACTATGTTCTCCCTACATAGTTTGGAAAACAAACAGCACAGATGATACTATGAAAACAGTGTACATGGGGAACCACATTTTTTGGAGGGGTTCGAGACAAGATTTTGGGCTGGAATTGTCTTTACAAGAAAAGGGAACAGCTACAATTACAACGAACACCAAAGCCCCAAACACACAACAAACTTGGAGTAGCAAGGTACTACACAGGCCTGGTGGTGCTGCCTTTTCCTTTGGCAACACCTCCCATCACAGGAGCAGAAACAAGGGAGTGGTTGTTGTGAAGAGACTATTGTCCATATCAGAGGTTCAGCCCAGACTTTACTAAGCCAGAAACACAGGACTTAGTCAGAAATCATTTCTGTTAGTGCTGCAGCATGGAATGGCTCAGCCCAGTACAAGATGTGAGCCTCCTTCTTAAAACTCCTCAGCTTCTCTGGGACAATATTTTGGGGCCTGTGGTTTTTCAGCAAAGTGGAATTTAAAGAACAAAACCTTGGTTCATTACATCATGGCTCCAGGAATATCTAGGAACATTTTACATTTGATCACATCTCCCCAGATTACCTTCTGAAAGCCTTGCGGTCAAGTCACATGGCTGGAAACACAAGAGTGATGTGAGTAACCACCGAATAGCTCATAGATCAGTTCTCTCATGATGCTAGCAGAGAAACTTGGGAGAGGCAACACTTCTCCTTCAAGGGAATGTGGTAATTAGCTGAAGGAACTGCTATGCCTATGGAGATACAGGAAAAATGGCGTGGAGTTAATACATTAGTCTCGCTTCACAGGGATTCTGGGTCCAAGGTTGCCTGCAGTGCACAAGTATTGCCTCTCCTTATCTACCCCTCCATGTCTCAGTTTCCTCTGGGTTTATTATCCCACGTCCTGTCTGTGTGGTTTGGAAGTTCTCTGGGGAAAGAAGGTGAAAGACCCATCTTCTGCTGGGAGTTTGGTGTGAGATTTTGCTCCCAGTCCTGGTTCTTTCTAGAGGTGACCCTTCCTTAACAAGAGAGTTCACATCTGAAGCTTGGCTAGATGGCTCTTAAGTGGACGGTCCCTTCCAGTCTGAAGGGTTCACGCATCTTACCTCTGTTAAACCCAAAGAAAAATGGCAAAGCACAGGGAGATGCAAAATGCCAAGCTGCATGGGGAGAAGCTGAGGTAAACTTTTCCAAGAAGCCACTACTTTAAAGGGAATCTCTGCTTCATACTTGTACATTCTGCCTTTGGGAGACACTCAGTTTTGCAATCTATTATTAGCTGGCTAAGCCCTGTGCTTTGGTGGAGTACTGTACTCTGCCTTTCAGAGACAAAGTGTGAACCCTAAATCTCCATGTAAGCACAGCTTGTGCATTTAACAATGCAAGGATGGGCAGGAGGCAATCTTAAAATTCTGACCTCAGGTGACTTCTCAAGCCAAAGACAAATTGAGACACAAGAACCAAGAATTCAGACTGTGCTTATAATCACTGGTTCATGCTGCTTCTCATCGAGCAATGTCACCATGAGACTTTTATTCAACTGAGAAAACAGAAGTGACAGGAGCTTTTGCTGGGACTGGCCCCTAAGCTTCCCTTGTCACACCATAATTAGCTGGATTGCTTTATTACAGTTGGGGTATTGCATTTGCAAGTGCATTTGGATGGCTGATTCAAAGATAAATCTCAAGAGCAGAGAATACTACAATGTTACAAGCCCTAAGAATGAGACGTTTCTCTTAACTAGGTAGCTCATCCATTTTGCTTGCTTTCTGTTCCAGACTAGATAAAAGTCTTTATTTATGCCTTGAATACTCAAAGGAGTTGGAGCTTTTGTTGTAAGCACAAGCAGCAAGGACAGTTCCTGTCCCAGAGGGCTGACTACTTAAACAGGTGACAGGTAACACCAACACCAGCTCCTCCTCCTTATAAATCAGGAAATGAACCATGAGGAGATGAAATGACTTGCCTGGTGTCATTTCAGCTGAATCAGAACTCACAGCGCTGGGTAGTGACTCAACCAGCAGACCACCCTACTCTCAAACAGTAACTGGAGATTCAAACTCAAGCAGCCTGGCAAAGGAAGGATTAAATGGTTCACACAGCTGAAGATCTCTGGATACCCTGAGGCTTTGCCACAAACTACATCCTTTCCACACCTCGGCACAGGATCTTTGTCAAAGCAGCTCAAATATGGTATCGTTCCCAGTGGCCCATCTGCAAGCTTTGGCATTAACTTCCTGGTAGGTACCTCCCTTTCAAACTGGAATCCAATTTACAAAGCCTTTAATTTTAAACTTTCTCATCACTGACTTAATAAAACTAAATGACAGGTAATGGTCCCAGAAGCCAGGAACTATTAGATCCTTCTCAACACTAATAAGGGCTGATCAGACGCTTGTATGCTCCTTTTCCAGCTCATGAAAACCCAGCTCCCCAAGGACTCTGCAACCAGGGAAGAAACAGGAAACCAACCAAGGGTAGAAGGGAAAGAAAGGAAAAAAAAAGGCAAAAAGGAGTTAAAAACCATGTCGGTGTGAACACTTAAACCTGAGAATGGGTAGCAGGATCACTGCAGATAATGCCTGCTCTCTTCTCGGAGTTCATCTGGGGCCCACGTGCTCGCTCTATTTCCTCAGCAGGGCACTGGGGGCTCTCAGAGGCACTACAGGCACCGTGGGGACGCAGAGGCATGTAGCAAACCGGCTCTGATTTCTGCCCAAAGGCATCAGTGTCATACCGGTCGGGATGTCAGCTTGGGAGAATGTCAAGGCAGCAGTCACGGTGTGCTGTCGCAAAGAGAAATAGATATCATTTCAAACACACAGCTCTGGAGAGAGGAGGGAGAGGCAGAAAAGTGAATCCCATAATGCACTTTTGGAGGGGAGAGAGGGAAATGGAGGCTTAACTCTGCTTTGGCCATATCAGAGGAGGTAGAAGCAGAGGATGCTCTATATCTTTATAGGCAATGTGCTGCAAGGCTGGGAGGGGCAGGTGGGTGAGCCAGAATAGACCTGATTCTTACCTCTTTTATATACTTTTGGTTAGAAAAAAAGTATCTGGAATCGGCCTCCTAAGACTATTTAAGGAGTTCCTTAGCCAGCACAAAGCTTTACTCTTGGACGCTAACACAAAGGAGAATGGTAGTGGTGTGTTTGCAACAAATGGGGCTCCTCCAGTGGTTTTCTGTCCTCCTCAACTTATACCTCCACACGTGAGTGATAAAGGAGGCTTCAAACCAAACGTCATTCCTACATCTCAGTAAGAACCAGGCCTTGCAGTCTTTACATTCTAGGTCTAAGGCAACCCTGGCTTACACACATTGCATTACATCCTGTAGGGTGTAGGGTGGCTGTTAGGATGGTATTAGATCTGCTGCTACTTCTTTTTCCCAGACTATACTTCTTCCATGTTGATTTTCTGCCATCTACTCTCTTTAGGTTTTGGGGCTCTAGGTGGCAGTAAACTGTGATCACTAGTGGCAGCTGCTCTTCTACTGCTTTGAAAAGATAAAATTCCATGAGATACCTGCCAAGAGTTCTGCCCACGCCAAACAGTGACAGTATCACAATATTCCCAGTATCTTCATCTAGGTTTAGTTAACCATGTTTTCAAAGCAAACTCTTTTCAAATAATACCTTTTAGTGTCACAAAAATGCCATCCAAGAGCATTTGTATTTTAACAGAAGGGGATGGAGTTAATTCTGGGGAGAAACATGACATTTCCAAGAGCTGATTTTTCCTTGTTCCCTGTAAATCATTCATTTTCTGCCCACGTGCACAAAGGCAACAACACCAAAGAGTCTTAGACTTCATCTTTGAGGCATCCTAGTGGAAGGCACAGCAAACTCATCTTATTACCCCTACTCTGATGTCTGTGTAGCGTTTTGGATATACAAAGTCTGTATCACAGAAAGCCCTGGAGCCTGTTGCAATATAATTAATGTGATAGGAAATCTTGTACTGGAGCACAGCCAGGATTTTCATCACACTCAAGCCTCACTCAGTAACCACTGGACTTTCCATTCCTCCCTCAGCCACCCACCTTATTTGTCTTTGCTTCCCAGCTCCTCTGAAGCACCTTTTAAACCCTATTGACATGATTCTTAGCTATAGTAGCATGCAGGATCTACGAAGGACTCTGTCTGGAGCAAATTCCTTGCCTGCTGGCTTGTCTCTAGCCTAAATCAAGGCTCTCTTATCCTTGCATATGACACTAGCTCATATAGCCTTGAAACCTCTCACTTCCCTATTCCCTTCAGATATTTTTATACTTAAAGTGGTTCCTCCTGACTCACCCCTGTCCTTTTCCTCCCAAGTCTGGCTTTCCACATAAAACTCTTCCAGCTTTTCTGAACAGGGAGAAATCTCCCAAGGCCCTGCATTATTCTGGTTATCCTGTACTTTTCCATGTACTCTGGATCTCTCTCAGATAATAAGGTGCATACACTGTATATTACAGCTGTAGAAAGAAGGGGGATTTATACATATGGCTTCTTCTAAGTGTAATACACAGGCCTGGATCCTCTCCCAACATCTGCTCTTAGTCTGGACAAAGGGAATGAAAGATGTTACAAGGTTTGCAGCTTGTGTAAGAAAGATCTCATGAAGAATTGCAATAGCATACTCCTAACCCAGGGGAAATGGGTATGGACAGCCTCTTGGAATGAGGTGTAGCCTTGACAGGGATGCTTCATCTTGCAACACTAGCTTTTTCACTTCACTCTTCACTAGTAAATAGCAAATAGCATTTGTATTGCTTCCTACAACACTACAGTGTTGGGCAGATGGAAATATCTGTAGCCTGTAACAGATAGGATTAGTAAAGAGGCTTGCCACATCCATACAATAAACGGGCAGCAGAGTGAAGAGGAAAAGCTGGTGTCCTCCTTTGTGGGGTTACACACTTGTTTATCTGAATGTTTTCTTATTCTTTTGGGAAAACACAAACTACTACTTTTGCTCTATTTCTACCTCCTGGCCACCAATGGGTTACACCAAGCAGTGACCCCAAGCAAGGTGCTGGTTCACTTCCTCCCAAATCTGTGCCCATAGTGAAATGTAAGCAACCCCTTGCTAGTAGTTTTGCTTTAACCTGGCTCTAGAGTAACCCAATCCCTTTCATTAATTATATTTCCTTATTGGAACACAAATGTAACTGTGGATTTTCTCACTCTCCATGTAAGGCCCATTTAGATAAATTCAAAGGACTGTTGGGCTTTATATCCCTGGCTTGGCCATGATCATATTTTATGTGATTTCCTGAAGTTTGTTAGTCAACTTGCTTTTCACACATGACAATACAATATCCACTATTATAAAGCCACAAGATTCACAACATCCAGACCCCAAAAAGCCTTAGATGCCCAGCTCCTGTGGGAATCCTGAACATCAGCCCTCATGCATCTCAGGTGGGGTGCCCAAAAGCCAGAGTTACTCTAAATCTGTAACTGAAAGTTTGGATAACCATCTGATTCTGTTGGAGCTTTATGTGTCTTTGACATGCCTGGATATGCCCTCTCTGTCTGGCCCATACTTTTGTCCTCACGGGATTTCAATGCTTCAGGCACTCTCTCAGCGTTTCAGCTTGTTGGAGCAGTATCTGTGGTTGGACCTGTGCATGAAGAGCCCAAGTAAAACCCACCCAAATAGTAAATCTAAGATGTCTAAGATGTTTCTGGGTGGGAAAACAGATGTTCTCTCCCCTCAATATGGTTATGCAGGAGCAAATCCAAGGACAGCAGGACTTCTTTTACAAATACTACTGACCTTCAAACCACTCATTTCTCAGCCAAACTTCAGGTAATTGGTCATAGAAAATAATGGTCAAAAAGGTTGTTTTCTGTCTTGAATGGAGAAAAGCTCCCCATCTGCAAAAGGGACACAGCACTACAAGTCTCTCTCCCTCTCCTCCTCTCACCATTCACTGTCTTCATTCAAGCACTTCACAGAACTAACCAGCTAAGACCTAGTGCAATGACTTCATCTGGGGTCTTGTAGGAGTGGCAAATAAGAAATAATGAGAGGAGCTGTTTGTCCCTACAAATGGAGAACAAAAGACAAGATGTTCTAATTTAGATGCATATAGAGTAACACTCACCCCATGCTGTGGCCCACTTGACTTTAAGAGAGCTGCGCAGCACATGCACGACGCAGCTGGATTCAGGATTGAGAGGCCTGGCCCAGAGAAAGAGTTTTGCAGTGAATATTAGCAGCAGAATCTCCCTGGTTGTTACAAGGTGTGAGCTCCTCTTAGACTATTATTTTATTATGGAAAAACATATCTCTTGGAAATCCCCCTCTCTGCTCTCCTGCAACTTTCCTTCTTGTGTTCCCAGTACTATTTAGGAAGGCACAGCTTTCAAAGGAGGAGCATGGCCAGGTGGTCTAGCGTTTTGCTAATAAAAAATGAAACTTAGGATGCATTTGTGTCCCCTCAAAACAGCTCTAAATGTGGATTTTGAGGTGCAGCATTGTAGGAAAGGCTGAGGGCCTGGATTGCTTTCTAACTGATATCTACCCAGTCACACATTTGACAGACACTTATCCTTTTTGTTGCTTGTTGTCTGTTCAAACCACACAACAGTGTCGTTGTTCAGATGGCAACTTCACAGCAAAAAGGCGATGGGCACATCCCTCAGCTGGAATTGGCTGCAGTTCAGATTTCAAAGCCCACAGCAAGGTTTTTTCACTGCAGCTTTTCTTCTGGGAGCATGCTGACAAGCTGAATGGCTTACTCTCAAATGTGCCAGGCTGTAATACAATCACCAGTCACCCAGGATCTTCTCCAGACCAGACAAAGGTATTGCAAGGGCAGGCAAAACAGATACCCTAGAAATACCAGAAATGATGTGGTGTTTACTAGGACTCTCAGCCTTGTTCCTGCCACTCGGCTGGACCAGCTCCAGGCGTTCAGGGTTCACACTGGGCTGACTCCAGGTTAAATGACAATGTAATAATTTATGTGTGTCTCCATGCTTTGGTTTTAAAGCCTACAATTGAAAGGATACAGGTACACAGTAATTTCCTTGCTGAATCAGACCTGTGGGTCCGTTAATGCATGATTCTGTTCATTACACTGGTGAGTGGATAGTTGACAACATAGTTCTTTCTGCACTCGTATTTGGAAAAGTGTTGCTTTAAGAAGGATGGCAAAGGAAACCTGAATAGCCTGGAGTAAATAAAGAAAATCTGGCTGAGAGAAACGGGAGCTGCTTCTGCAATACTACTTCTAGAGTATTTGTAGACCATGCACGGCTCAGCCTATGCGTGTAACTACACTGTAGGGGTGAGGAAAAGAAAGGAAGTTCTACCTGGTGCATAGTTTTGTACTTTCATTAACTTCTTATATTTTGCGTTGGAGAAAAACCCCCAAAATCTTACTACTCCCTCCATGATTTCGTTTTGGACCCACTGAAATACACTGGAAATGTCTTATATGCCGCTAAGCACTACTAGAAGAAGCAAACAGCAAAAAGTCATTTGGAAAGAAAAAGAACACCTAAGTATAACCCATGTCTTCAACTTGATCAGGCTTTCCTCTATTATTCCTCTGGAGACAAAAGAAGAACCAAATCATTGCGATTTCCTCAACCATTTCAGTTTTGCCAAACTGACATTTTCCAAAGGGAACCAGACTATTAAAGTGTTTCTGACCAAGCCTGTGTCCATAGTTACTAGAGAGTATCTGTGTGAGCTGTCATAATTAGGACAAGGTTTTGAAAAGCCTATGTTGCTGTGAGGGAATTCAACGGTTGGACATGGCGTATAAGGCCACGTGATTTCTACCTCTGTGTTTTCTTCAGCCTTCAAGACGTTGGCTAAACACAACTACTATCTTATTGTCAGCCAAAAGGCTGAGCTTATTACAGAGGAAACATATGTACCAGACAGCACCTGCCATGAAACTTGAATCTTATTCTGTCTTGTTTAGCTCTTTCTCTTAAAAAGTCATTATACTGGAAGTAAATGTATCCTTAGTTCATCAGCACAAAGATGACGAGACATAAAGGACATTTACCTTGTCTAGATACCATTTAAACTTCTATAAATGTGACCAGAAATTCTTCTTACCAGCTCAGGAGAATGCACACTGGGGAAGATTTTCAGTGCTAACAGCTTTTGCTTACATGAAGACCACTGCAGAAGTACTTTCTCGAGGCATCATGATAATCCAGATGCCAACATCAACCAGTCTGAGGAATCTGAGAAGGCAATAAACAAATATGAAAGTGTTCGTGACAGATGGTGAGCTCTGGAACAGCCTGAAAGGTGGTGCTGGGCTGTGCCCTGCCTTTAGCAGCAGGAGCTTCTCCACACAATAGTTCTTCTATGGCTGTTCCCTACCAGTAACAAGCTATTCCTGGCCTACAGCTGCAGTGAATTGCTTCCTCCCTCCTGTTCCTGCACTGGCTCAGCTTCTTGGCCAGAAAGCAGAGGTATGTTGCTATCTTCTGTCTCTCTTCACCCTTTTCCCACCCAGAAGCTCTTTATGAGCATTCCCACCTGCTCCTCCACACTCAGATACAATGTTGAGATAATATCTGTAGGAGCATATTTGTTATTCCCATCTCTCCAGAGTAGGGAATTGCTTTGTTGATCCTGGAGCACAGGGAGATGTTAATACTTAGAATTCCCACCTCCCCCAGTACATTCATTTTTAAATTGTCCCAGTCCTTTCAATCCTCCTAAAACATTCAGTTTTGGTCCCATTTACAGCCAGCTCTTTCCCGGAATCCACTCAGCTGGTCTGTTCCTGTGAATTACCTCGGCACAGTGAGTCCAACTGGATGACACGTCTCTCTGCTGGCTGGAAATGGCTTTCATACATGACTGAGGGTTACAAAGGTTCTTATCTCCACACTTCAAAGAGCCTCCTCCCATTTGACAACTCGGTGTCTTCCCTGGATGATTTGAAAATCTTATTCTCCACAGTTCTAAGCCTTTTGATCTTCATAAAAGCCAGGTCACAGAACAGCTCATACTGTATGTCTTGATGGATGCCATAAACCCTGAGCCATGGCTGCACTGGGCCTCAGTACCTCTAATCTTGTATCTTTACGAGTATTTTCTTTGAAGGGACACAATCTATCTTAAAATCTTGCATCAAACTCACAAACATCATTATTGTGCCTGTAATTTATGTTAGTAAAAGAGAAATAAAATACACCATCTACTAATTTTTCTCCCACCAGTCCAACTTTTAGGTCATTCACATTTACATCCTCCCCAGTACAAAAGCAGATGAAGGAGTTTGCAGCCAGTTTCACTCTCTGGGCAGTGCTGCACATGCCAGTACCACCAACACTGTATTGCAAACATCACAGGCCAGTATTTTAGTCTAAATAAAGATAATGCCTAATCCTGTGTCTTTAAATGCAGGAATCTCTTTCTTTTAGTAAGATTTTATAAAGGCTGTCAAAAGTGCAAGGCATAAGCTCACTGGTGACTTAAGAAACTTATGTTAAGAAAAATTCTTACATTTAATGAACTCAGAAGATCAAAAGCAGAATGAAAAAGATTTGTTTCTACACACTACCACTGCATCTTCTTCTACCTGTCTATGTGTCACTATTGCTGAAAGGGCTTTTCATCGCCTTCCTATCTTAGGGCCTGATCTCCCTCCATCCATAGCACTGAACACCACCGAGGTGCTGAGGGCCCTCACAATTTCACTGGTGACATTTGGAGCCAAGAATGCTCCTCAGCCCTGAACTGATTTCATCTTTGCCAGGTCTGGCCCCAGTGTCAGGGATACTGTCAGCAGCTATCACCAAACTGATCTTTCTGCATTTACTAAAGGCAGCCAAGACACAGAGAAAGAAGTACCATATCCTGAACACAAGACATAGAATCATAGAATGGTTCCTGAGTTGAGGAATTTGCCTGGTACACTGAAGGAATATGCCACAGGTATAAAATGAGGCTTACAAGACCTCAAACAAGAGATGGGTCTGTCACCAAACTAGTATTTCCTCTGACTCTGGAAGAACTAAAAAAGCAGCTCTTCTGCTTTCCCAGCTTTGTTATCAGTGTATTTCTGCATAGAGAGAATAAAGACAGAAAGTGTTTGAAGTTGAATGAAAGCAAACAAATATCCCTCCTTTACTGGACATGCCACCCATGCAAGATGTGCAGATACTTCAGCCTTGCTCTTGTCTGTTAGAAGATGAAGATCGAGCTCTGCCTCTCTTCGCACAAGAGGACAGTGAATCATAGAAACTCATGGAATTTTACCATTTAAGTCAACACACATCTTCCTTTACAAACTATGTCATGGAGCGAGTTCCCTCCTTCCCACTCAATCAATACTTGTACACGGACACAAGGGTTGATTTAGTTTATATGGTGACACTTCACATTTCATGGAGTATTCCCCATCCCTCATCCACAGAAGTGACAACCAGCAAGTACATCCCAAGTCACGGGGGAAAAGATGATGAATGTAAAGGGAAACTGTTGGAATTATTTTGCATTACAAAATAAGGGAGAAATATTTCCAGTATCATTAAATTTCTCATTTGTCCGGAGCATTTGTCCAGATCATAAGAATCACATCAAGGAAAACAATAACAAAAACTCAACACAAGATCAAATGGGAAGGGTGGAGGCAAAGCCCGGTAAAATTAACACTACCTAAGAATTAAGACTACCCAAGATGTTAAGTTTGACAGTTTCCTTTTCTTTCCCTTTAAAGGGTAGGTCAAGGCAAATAACGAAATTTTACACACAGCAAAGACAGGGAAAGGAAATAAAGAAAAAATCAAAGGAAAGAAAAAAAATCAGCCTATGGGATGACAGTAGAAAAAAGCATGAAAAGGGCATGAGTTGTCAGAGACATGAAGGCACCTGGTACAACCTTCATCAATAAAGATTCAGAGCCGTATCATCAGGAGACAGCTCCCCAGGTCCGAGGCCTGATTTATGACTTTCAGATTGCCAGCTATGACATAATTCACTGGGCAGCAAGACTGAGGTCAATATACGTTTAAGTAAAAAGGGGTTTTGTAAGCCTGTGGGGTCAATCAGGAAAAGCTGTCATTACTGGATGGGAGGGAAGAGGGGAGAACGGATGGGCTGGCAGGGAGAGGAGAAGTGACCAAGCAGTCAATTCCTGTTAAGTAACTAAGGCTGTTTTATTGCTAAAGCAGCCTAGCAACAAAGCACATCCTGGAGCATGGGAGCCAAAGGATCTACCTCTTCGGAATAAATATCCTGTCCCTTCTTCCCCTCTATCAACCTCCTCCCAAATTCAGCAAGGACCCAGACTCAAATCCTTCTTTCAGAGAGAGAAGATCCACAACTGAAAAGACTATTATAACACCTGAGTTGAGTCCAGTTCAAGCAATCTGAGGGCCCTGTGTCCAAAGCATCTTGCATCATGGCTTCAGCACCCTGTCCAAATTGAAAGGTAAGGCCTTCCAGAAGTTCCCAGTTTTGTTTACACCTATGTCGTGGCTGCTGTGATATCATTTACTGTAAGACAAAAATCCTTCTGCTTAGCAACCATGTATGTATTTATATTTAAGCT
The DNA here is from genome assembly GCF_000696875.1 of Nestor notabilis. NCBI lineage: Eukaryota > Metazoa > Chordata > Aves > Psittaciformes > Psittacidae > Nestor > Nestor notabilis. Next base: position 248,069 of record NW_009944319.1, on the reverse strand, counting down.
GTAAGATTCCTTGTGGCATGTTCTACGGAAAAATATCCTGGCATCTAAACCAACCGACATAGATAATGTTATGTCCACCCCTCAAAGGGTAGTGCCCTTTAGTGTAGACAGGGTTAACAAAATGCTCCCTAGCCAAGTCTGAAGCCAGGCCTGTATATAAGAGAAGACAACTGGTCTCTGTGATCAGCCCCTACTTCCTCCAAACTGGGTGTAGCAGCTCATGTTCAAGATGCCAAGATGAGACCTTGGTGATCAAAGCTGGGTTTAGGAGACAGAACTAAAGTCTCTCCTCTTCTGCCTGCACCATGCTAAAGCAGCTGAATCCTTTGCTTAACCTGGAACACTTCAACAGAAATAGGGCAAAGAATACAGAGGAAAGAGAGTCCTGTTTTAGCAATGAAGGTGGGAAAGGCTGCCAAAGCTAAGTAGCTAAATTTGTCAGCTTTTACTACTTGTATGGAAATACAAAATAGTGAGAAGGTTGAGAAAAGAAGATAATCCAGCTGAAAGTGTTCATGGCACGACTACAGACAAAGGCACTACAGAAATCCATCTTGTTGTAGACTGCCTACAGATAGGCCTTGTAGCTGGAATACAGGCTCTTGGTAAGCTCTAGCTGGCTGCCTGCACAAAAAAAGCCTGGGAAGCTGCTCTCCAGCCAAGCAGGCTTGGGAAGTGGTGTTACTCACCAAGACTGTACCAGAGCTGCTCCAGGGAGCATGGGTGTGGCCATCCACTCCAGCTTGGTTTGGCACAAGAAGGTGGCTGCATAAACAGTGGTCAGAATGAGATCCAAAACCAAGAGCGTTGAAGCCACAAAGTGAAGATGGCATGACACAGAAGAGACAGGCTGTCTTGGACAACTAACTGAGGCAGGACGTAACAAGCTCAGGTTTGCTTTCTAGGTGCAGGCCATGACTGCTGACAGGTCTGATGTGTCCAAAGGAGGCTCTGAAGAGGAAGTCCGGGTTTCATCCATGAGCAGAAATGTGTGTTATAACTTTTCATTTCTAATGTGAGACCTCACTGACTCACCACATAAGCTGGTTCCTGCGTATGCAGGGATTTACTTTCCCTCCAGAAAACTTCCTTATGTTGGCATTCATTTCTTTTCCTTCTTTGGCTGCTTGAATCTGTCTCTTTAGAGTACAGAACTGACCTTTCCATGCTCCGAGGGTTCTCTGCTGTGTGTAGGATGGACTTTGGCAAGCCAAGAGCCTCCTCCAGAAATCCCCTTGCTGCCCACCTCCTCTGCAGTCGCTTCCTGGGGCACTTGTGTTTCTGTCCCAGGTAGCTGGGTCACGTCTGTTACAAATTAGTGTGGAAAAAAGACTTTTATAAAACCATTAGGAGTCTTAAAGAAATATATCATAGCACATCCATCTCAGAAGTAAGCCCTCTTGAGAAACAGGTATGAGTTGTTGGTTCAGGCCTCTGCTTTGAATAACTGAAATGTAAAGTAGCAAACAGGGGTTAGAAGAATTTGCTTTCAGCGTGGGACTTGGGAAGCTCCTGCACATCCATGATGATCAGCTGTGCCTCCCATCCTGCTGTTACTGAGCATTTAGGCCAGGCTTTAAGAACCTCAGTTGTAAGGTGCACACAAGATTCAAGTATTTTCCTCAGCATTATTGCAGAGGCCGTAAGTGGCAAAAGCAGCTCATGTTTTCTCCTGGTTTGGAACTTGCGGGAAAGCTCGTTATCAGTGGGGCATCCTTGAAACAGCAACCAAAAGCATTAACTTTTAATATTTAATGTAATCCTCAGGCTCTGGGAGAGCAATGTGAGAAATATCCCGTAAAAATCTATTAGTGTTAATAAAATACCACCCAACAGGTTGTCCATTATCAGCAATTAAAGTTTTCAAAGCAGGTCAGAGAACTCCCTGCAATGATTTGTGTGGCCTTTACATCCGTTCTTCTCCTTCTTCCATTTTTTTTTTCCCTTTATTAAACTTTCTCAACTCTTTTTTTTCTCCCCTCCCTCCCTCCCACAGCACAGTCTGAGCCCTAACCAGTGAATTATAGCACTAATGAGGTGTTTATACTCTCTGCCCATCAATCACAGATGTGTGTGAGTGAAATCACCAGCCCATAGTCGGGAAGTGCTGCAGCCTTTGCTGCAGCCAAAGGAGTACTAGACTGTAGCTAGATAAATCCCCTGCTCTTTTCTTTTGTTGCTTTTAGCCTCAGGGCAGGAGCAAATACTCTCCATCCGATTTTCTACACTCCATAAAAACGGGGACATCCTTGTAGCTCACGTATGTAACCTCTGTCCCTCTCATTTGTCTCACTCTACCTCTTAACCCTAGCAATGCGGCCCTGGAAAGTGATAGCCCAAACAACCAAAGGAGCAGATAACACAGGGTGCCATCAAACAAGGCAAGAGCTGCCCCCCCATCCTTTCATTTCAGTGCTCTTCTCATCTTTTCCTTGTCTGTGTCTGGCTATGAGTCCCTGGAAGGCAGATTTGCTAACATGCTGCTGGTGGCACGCTGAAGGACCAACACTCACACCATAATTAGAAATCAGTTCATTTAAGACTTGTTTCATTTCCTAAAAAAGCAAAAACAAAAACCAGACTTGGATTTTTTCATAGTGAGGCTGTGGCTTTCTCACTGGTAATGAATTCATCTTAAAGAAAATGAAAATGAAATCTAAATGAATAAATACCCACATTTATGGAGAACTCAAACACTTGTACACCTACACACACAGAGTAATTAAATGAGGTCTCTGTGGTCTCATTTTAGCATAAACTGGTAAAGAGTGGGACAAATTCAGATGTGATGCTAACCAAACTCCTCCAAGTGTTTGAAAATTCCTCAAGGTATGTTTAGTGCAGCTTCAGAGTCCCTAGGAAGAAGACGAGGAGCTTGTGGCTGGTGTCCCAGCAGCCCTGCACACCAGTTGGAAGTCTCCTATGTCATCCTTAAGAAAGGGAGTTCAGAGCAAAGAGAAGGCTCTAAAGAGACTCAGCCATGGCTGCAGAGACTAAAATAAGTTCTTCCAAAGCAGATGCCTCTGTTCTAGGTTGATCCATGCAAACTTTTACCCGACATGTGCTCGTTTTGGTGAGGGAGCCCAGTGCTGTGTGTGCAACGCTGGCAGCCTCCTGCCTGAGGAGCTGTAGTTTTAACCTTACCTCAGCACATATTAGGGTGCAGCAGGCAGTTTTCCCTCATCCTGGTGAACGATTAGTATGTGGGGCTTTTATACGATTCTTAAAGAAAATCGTGTTTTCACTTGAATGGGGTTGATCTCTGTCATGCTTTTTGGAGCTCTATTCCTCCCTCCTCCTTGGTTTTTACAAAAACCTATCTTCCCCCCATTCCGGTGAGAGAAACATTCTCTTCTCTTCCTCACAGTATCCTGATCTATCTCTTTCTCCTTTTCTGGTTCATGCTCTGTTCCTGTAAATAAAGCTCTCCCTGTATTCTGCTCCCTGCCCACATCCTCGTGTGCAGACCCATCAAAGATGGTTCCTCTGTCTCTATGGAGGCTCTATAGCTGAGCACCCACCACCACACTGCCCTTGGGGACAATGGCAGCTTTGGGGCTGCCATTTCACTTCATTTGGGAAAGGAGATCTCTTGTCTTCCCCTAGGTTCATGCTTAGGGCAGAGATTTTTAACTCTTCTCCCTGTGTAACCCCATACCACTTTTGGAAGGAAGCTGCAAGTCCTACTGCAGCCAGTTCACACGTACTGACAAAAGATCATGTTCTCTTTAGTTACTTTTCATGAACCCCTTCCCAGTTACTAATGGATCCCCTCAGCCTGCTGATAGAAAAACTTGGATGACATTTTCCAGTGGAGAAAAAAGCCTTTTGTCAGTGCAATTACAGGGCCAGATCCCATGGGAACCTGGTGTACACTTTGGAGGGACATCTCTATTGCAGATGGGGTTAGCTCACCTTCTAGCAACGCTGATAAGCACATCGGTAAGCAGCATCAACAACATCACACTGTGGCCATACTGCTTTTGGTACTCAAATGCATCTGAAGGTAGCTCGGGTGCCTCATCCTCCCACTCCGTCTGCTGGATGGACATTTCTTGGGAGGGAGGAAGAATGAGGGAGGGAGAGAGGGAGACAAACAAACACTGGGGTTTGCGGTAAGTGGTGGGGAGGGGGGACTTGGCAGCTCTTCGTAGCAGAGCAGGAAGTCTTAATACTTGGAGCCAGTTGACTAACCTCACTGGTGACCTTCCATCGTAGGCGCCAGTGCTCTCACACAGGGGAAACAAACAGAAGCTGAAAGAAAATGGTGCAAACATCACTGCAACATAGGGATGGATGCTCCTGTTGCTTGATAGTGATATCTATAACCATAGGGGGAGCACCAGGAGGGGAAAGCAAACTCACTTCCCTGATGCACCTCATAGATTTCTGTTCCTATGGGTTAAGTTCCTCAGTAGGCACCAAAACAAGTGGTTGGATTTTCTCAAGAACTTGGCACACTGAAAAACTGTGGCTTAGAGTGTCCCAAGGGCTGTATGCAAATCATGGGGTAGGTGTGTTGTCCCTGACTCACATGCCCAGGATTCCTTCCTACAGAAACCAGAGCGTGGGAGGGGAGAAACTGGGAATGGTGCAGAGCCACATCTCACAGCTGGGAAGAGAGGAGACGGTCCTCGACACATGAGTTGGGAAATGCTGAATATCCCACAGTTCAGCTAAAGCCCCAGGGATCTACTGGGTGAGAAGTTCTCCAAGAACTCAAGCTCTTACAAACCTTGTCCTCTTCTGACATCCCAGGCAACGGCAGCACAGAGAGAACAGGGATGCCCTACTCCTCTGTGTCCATGAACGAGGCAATCTCTGCATACATTTCACATACTCATTCTGTTGATATATATATAAAAAATACAATGTGACACTGGAATATTTTAAATATCTCTTGTAGCCCCTTCGTCCTGTGCACTAATTATTATTTAAAGTTAAATTTCTATAGAGACCTTAGCAGAGCTAAGCAAATGTTTCCTTCCATGACAGAAATGCAGCCACCTCTGAGAAGGAATAAAGTAACAACACCACAACAACTTCTACAGTGGAAAATACATATACAAGTGTTGATGATGCCCATGAATGTTCCAAGACAACATGTGCAAGCACGTGGGAGACAGACATCCCACCAGCTCCTCTGGTGAATCTTTCTGCCCCCAGCTGCCCACCCCACCTATCTGCCAGAGGACTCTGCCTTGAAGCAGGGTCAGCAGAGAAGAATGTGCCTCCACACACACCACAGAGCCTGGGAAAGAGGGGGGAGAGCGTGGGCAGCACAATGCTTTATGGGTAGGAATTCCATGTTTAGGACAATCCTTGGAGTCAGCTGAAAATCATTAAGTTTGGTCACTTGAGTGCTTTTGAAATCCATGCCCCAGCCATCAGACTGAGGCAGGCCTGTTCCCAATGACTCATGTGGTGAGCATGCAAGGATCATCCATGCAGGAGGACCCACACAACTGAACCAGCTGCATGAGGTGTAAACCAAAGGAAAAAGTCTAATGAAGGACACCCTTAAGTATGTCACGTGTGACACTGGCACTGGTACGTTCCACATCATTTCTCCGTGCACTGCAGCCAGGACAGCAAAACACGTACCCTCCAAAGTCAACAAAGGCTTTTGGACAGTGCCCAAGAATCCCTATGTTGGGCTTACTCCAGCAAAGCAAGGGAGAAATGACCAGATCACAGCCAAAGGCTGTATTGCCACAACAGCGGATAAGCATGGAGCCAGCCTGGGCAAGCTGGAGTGACAGACATTGATTCTGTACTGCCAATATGGCATCCGTGAGACCTGTTGAACTTCCTCTGCCTGTTGGATTAGAATATGTATGGAAATAAGAGCCAGAATGGGAGCAGGGAGAAGAAAATGAGGGGGAAATCACGCCCCATAATTTTAAGCTTCTAAAAGGTAGGGATTCAGTCCAAGCTAATTGTTTAAGTTCACTTTACATGCAGTGGGGAAAGAAACTCCTTGCCAGAATGGAATTTCTCTCATCTTAAATTAGGTGGGATACGAGTTCCTCCTTACTGTTCTCTGTTAACAAAAAAGGAAACCTAGACAATTAGTTTAGTCTGCATATTTTGCTTAACAAGACTGAAATTAGGAGAGAGGAGTCTTACCCTAAACGTCGTATCCTGGCAAATGGGACAGAGCCAGGAGTGCAGCTGCACTCCCTCGTGCCCTGGCAGACCATCTCCTGCTTCTGCCACCTTTGCTCACACTGATCATCACCCAACCCCTTGAGAAATCAAGGCAAATCCTGACATGAGGATGCCAGAAAGTGGCAAATTCTAACTTGCAGGAAGAAAGGCAGGAACTTGGGGAAAACAAGGATGAGAGCTAGCTGGCATCACAGTTACTTCAAACATCTCAGCCAGTTGCATGAGGAGGTGACAACTTCTTTTTAAATAGCCTATTTGTCATATTTCTAAGCTGCATGAATTAGCAGGTCCTGGCACTTCTCCCAGCTGAGCTCTCTTCCCAGCTTCCTCTCACTAATGGGCACAAGAGCTTGAGCCCATGAACCCTTTTCCTCCTTCACCTTCACTTGCTCTCTGCTCCTCAGCACATGCAGACCCGTGATGAGCACAGCTCAGCCATTCTGTCCTGGAAAACAAAGCTGCCAACACGTGGGGCTGCTGTCGATCCCTGAGTGGGAAGGAGGTGGAAGTTACCTCCTCCGTGCCAGGTTACACCAACTCTGCTATCCATGTCATGCCTGGCCTCGCTCAACAGCTTTCAGCAAACTGCACTGATACGATTAGTCTGCCCCAGTCCTGGAAAAGGAGAAGCCATGAAAAACTACCCTGAATCCTGCCTCTTCAAAATGCTCCCAGTTTCTTTGTTTACCTCCTTCCTTCCTTTTTATTTCTGCAATTAGTTCTCTCCCTCTTCTTCCCCATCTTTCCCCTTTAATAGAGGAAAAACACAAGAAAAGAAACACAGGCAGCCAAAAGCTCATTAACATACTTGACCTTTCTCAAGAAAATTAATTCCAAATTCCCACATACCGGCTGTGTTGCTTGGTTTTGTCAAAACGGTGCCATCATTAGAGAGGAGAGGAGATGGCTCAAGGGGACGGGGTGTCTGCCACCTCAGTGGAACTTGCACCGAGTTACTGAGTGCTGGCACAAATAAAGCAATGACATGGGCCATTCTGTCAGCTTTTCACATGAAATTAATCTTCGTTTCGTTGGCTGTGTAAATTTTTATCACCATGGAGTGGGGGGTGATGAATATACCAAAGCATCCTGACAGCTATGGCCTGAAAACTCGAGGTTGTCGCAGCATCTTAACCGCAGTGGTGCTGGAACAATTCTTCTCATGTTCTCCCCATGTGCATGCACACGTGTGTGTGTGTGTGTACATGTGTGTATTTCTGTCTGGACATGGGAGCGATTCGCTGACACTCTCTTTGGACTTGAATGTGCTGTGGCCTGGGAAATGCTTGGGGTTTGGATTTCCTGGCTTGAGGGCAATGGCAAACAAATTACGGCTTCTCTTTCACTCTCTGAGTTCCAATCCAAAAGCCAGTTTGGAGCCCGGCATGCACTGCTGGGGCTGGCAGGATTTCCTCACTGATGATCAAAAGAGCAGCTCTGCCTTCTCCTGTGGCTCTGTAGCTTGTTGTTGCTGTTGGTTTCAAGGTGTATGTCACGTTGCAGACCAGGTAAGGACATGACATTGTTTGCTGCTAGCAAGGATGTGAGAATAACACACACCTCTGCAGTGCTGCATGCACCTTCCCTCCTGCCAGACAGCTCTGAAACACACACACGTGCATTCACAGATGCACTGACACAAACATACTCTCAGAATGAGCCCAGCTACACACCCACACCAAGAGACAGGATAAGCATAAAATCACCCTCACTGTACCCTGAGATCCACACCCACAAACACAGCAACACGTGAACCTGCAGACATCCCAGAATTACAGTTTACTCTGTGCTCTGTACTTAATGAGAGACAAATGAGAGACTTAAACCTTGAGTCTCTATAGAGCAGCAATACAGATATCACAAATCAGCTTGTCTCTGAAGCAGTCTGATTGATAATGGCCAGAAACAAAGGCATGGGGGCTTGGCTGAGATGAGTGACCAGGCCTCTGGCCACTATCACACATGCACTTGGCATCACTTGCTAGTCAAGGGCAGCAATTGCTCTTTTCAGAGCAATAGAGAGCAAAGCCAAACACAGCTGTCAGTCAGAGGCAATATGCTCAGCAGTAATTGTGCTGCTTACACTTATGGCTTCACTGGGAAAATCAGGATCTGGCTCCTGAATGTAAAGCTTACGTCACTTGCCAAATTAACCAGAGTTCATTCTGTACTAAAATGCACACATGCCAAAGATAGGACAATGATAGAGGCATGTCCTGACAGGAACATCTCCACAGGACTGGCTGAGTAGAAGGATGCACACACCAAACAAGAAATCCCTCTTCAAATACACATGATGTATTCATACACATGTCCACTGCGGGTGCACACAGGAACATATAAGAGAGATGGATGTTCACATTTGTGTATACTTGAAGATAGCTCACAAAATAAAGTCTTAAAAGTAAACATATGTGGAAACATAAATAGATGTCAAGAGCTATTTTTAGTTAAGATATTATCAATCTTAAGCCATTTCATCAAATTCTGCTCTTGAGCAAATCTCTGTTTACTACCAGAGTGCAACCTCCCTGACACTGAGCCACAGGTAGCTAAAAACCAAAGATGTATATAAATACGCCTGACATCCCTGTCTGAAAGCTTTCACAGGTCACCCTTCCATCAACCTCTGGTTAACCACCAGTATCACATGTACTCCTACACACCAGCAGCCCTTGCACTGTGAGGAGTAAAGAAACCAAAGCCTGTGCTTCATGCTTTGTTGGGACAGGTGAGAGTCTTAAACATTCATCTCCTTCAGCAGCAGTGGAGGGTTGCTGGACAAGTCACACAATACAGAATGGTTTGGGTCGGAAGGGACTTTAAGCTCACCCAGTTCCAACCAGGTTGCTCCAAGCCCCATCCAACTTGGCCTCATCTCCCAAGCAGGCTGACCTTATGGGCAAAGAAATCGTTAACTAAAAGGGGTAGCCAGTTCTTAAGCCTTTATCATGATCCCCATCTAAATAGTAAAGAACTATCTTTCTAAGAAACATCACACCAAAACCTATGCTCTGCTCCGGATTTTCTCCTGGCTTGAAACTGAATCAACTGTAACAGCCACAAAGTCACATCACCTAATGACCACCTCACAGCTGGGCACTTTACCAAAGCAAGTGTTATGTTAAAACATTATCAGAAACAGAACAGAATTTGATTGATCCTTTAGATTTTTTTCTTAAAATGAAACTTTGCAGTTGTATCTTCCATTTTCCCATTCACCTGAGTGGCTGTGCTCAGGATGCCTCTCTGCTTGAAGCTGAGAAGTGGATAAACAGGGATTCTCCCAAGCAGCGTCTGAAAATGAGCTGAAAAAGATACTTTTTCCCTTCAGTGCATGCCTTGCAAGATAATAGGCAGGTAGGAGTCCCTACAGAGTCTGAAGTTCTTTCACACATTAAGTACTGTGAGGTTTTAAACCTGTGATTTGTGGATGATGGGGATGAATCACACAGCTCAGCCTTTAAGTGCTCAGCTATTACCTCCACTGGGGACCGTGTTACTGCAGGAGCACTGGTGCTGATAAAAGCACTGAGAGCATCGTCTGTCCTTGGGCATGTCATCAGTGGATGTCTGCCTCATAGTCCTTCTGAAACACAGGGCTTGGACAAGGCAGTTATTATTGTGACCAGTATGGATACTGGCCACTAGGAAAAGATGGAAATTTCAAATGGCTGAATCCCTCCACATATGGGGAAGGAAAAACATTTAGTTGATCTCTAAGGCCAAAAAGAAGAGTAAAGATGCACACAATTAAAGAATTATAAGAGAGATCTGGTAGGTCATCGAGTCTACCCTGTTCTCCCAAAGCTGGGTCAGCTATTGAGACTTCCTGAAGAGGGTCATGGAACTGCTTGAGATCTCAGATCCACTAAGTTTCAGCCCAGACTGGTAAGAAGAAGAGCTCAGGGCTTGGTTTTCTTGCTTAGTATTTTGTCATCAGTCCAGGCCCAGCCAAGAGCTTATGGATACCCAGCTGACAGGTACCTGGCAGCAACCAGAGCTAACAGGAGCACAGGACAATCATCCCTCTCTAAGTTGTTAGACCTCATCTGGTCTAGACCTGGTTCTGAGCCTGCAATTACAAGGAGTATGCTGATAAACTTGAAATCCAAGAGAGAGCCACCACGGCGGTCAGGGGATGAAGCACAGTACCTGTGAAAATGAGCTGAGGGAAGTGAGTTTGTCTACTTTATACATGTCTTAGGGGGCACCTAATAGCAGCCTTCTTTCTAACACTGTAGGTATAGAAGAAAGACTCAGGCTCTCTGCTCAGGTATATGGCAGGGGAGCAAAAGACATAAATCAAAGGTCAAAAATTGAAGGAGTGAAGGTTCTGCCTGGATATGAGGAAAAGAAAAGCCAGGCTATCACATCTCTGACACAGGAGGTTTTAAACACCCGACTGGGCAACACTCTCATCAACCTTGTCTGAATTCAGAGTTGAGCCTGCTTGGGCCAAGTGGTTGGACTACACCTCAGAAAGTCCCTTCAGGCCAAATTTACTCGTCTCTTCCTCCAAACTCTTTGTGTAAATGTACCTGTGTCCATATTTGCAAGAGGGAGGGCACATGTGTCCCAGGGCAGTATATGCACATAAAAAAGAGCAGGTTGGAGTCTGTATGAGTGTGACTGGACACACTCAAACAAGAGATTTTCCAGCTCTACATGTATGAATGAGTACAGCAAATGAAAAGTATTTGTGCATCTGTAAGCAAGTGTATGTGTCTCTGTACTTACACATCAGTGAAATTGCTGCATGAGGGAACATGTGTATGTGCACACACAGGAGCTCAGGAGAGGGAGAGTATGTTTCCAGCTGCATCACAGAAAAGATCTCTGCACTAACAAGAACATCCTTCTCCCTCTTGCCAGCCCTTTGTAGCTTGTTGAAGTAATGTAGTTTGTGAGGGGGGAAGTCTTATATCTTGAGACAAACCACATACCTCCAGGGTGTGCATCCAACCTGGAAGAGAGTGGAAGTGAGACAAGAGAACAATCCAAGTCTCTCTGAGGTGTCACTGTGCGCACACTGAGTGCAATGACTTGGTCCCATTGGAAGCGATGGGGTGAGAAGAGAGAGCGAGCTTCCTTGAGAGGGCTTCAGAAACAGAAATAGGACAATCCAAACATGCTTCCACTTGAAGTCATTCCCTGTGTACATTCCCAAAGTGTCAGGGATTCTCCAATACAATCATAGTTGGAAAAGGTGTTCAAAACCATGAATACAGAGATACGTGAAGTACAGATTAAAGTGTGGTGTCAGAATATACATGTAAAGTAACGCGTTTGCCATCAAGTGCTCTTAGCCTAAATATTCACCAAAGGAGGTTCTGGTTAATCTCCGATGCTTTAATAACCCTCTCTCTTGCCAACCTGGGTAAGAGCAAAGAAGCAGCACTCCCAAATTCCACAGAGATGAATCACTGGGAAACCCGGGGGACCCTGGTCATGCTGAAGTGCAGGAGAACTGAAACAGATTGCCAAAGTGCAGCAGAAGGCACACTGTGGGAGGAGGGAGAGCAGGGGGGATCACAGTGTGTTCAGCAGCATCCTGATTGCAGCCTGCAAGGCACAGTAACAGGAGAGGGGAAAATCCCATCCAAAATCTCCTGCTCCAGACACATGGTTTCTCAGAGGACTTCGACTTTCAGCTCTGCCTTGACTGATGCTGCTCCTGACCAAGGAGGTTCACCAAGCCCTGCTGAAGCTCTATGTTGCAGTTCATGCGCTGGGTTCCAAGCAGTGATCTATGTACACAAGCCAGTGAGCTGTACACCCAGCTCATTTCATCTGATAGGATGGCTGAGGGGGAACTTGTAAGTTGGAGATCAGAATAAATGATTTACCAGGGCACTAAAAATCAAGGCAGTTGTGTCTATAGGATCACAGAGCCTGAAGTGTTATGGCACTTTGAGATCTACCCCCAGGCTGTCAAGCTTGCTTCAGCTTCTTGGAATAAATAATAGTTCTGATCCTCATTAGCCAACAAGTAAAATACCTGCTCCAAAAGCTCCTTGCACACTCTCTCAAGGAAACAGGCATGCGATAAGTATCTGCTTCTCAAGAATACAGAGCCATAAGAAGGAAAAAATTTCTATTTCGTATTTTAAACAAGATTCCCTGTTGCAGTTCCAAGAGTATGAAAAGAACAAGAAAAAGAAAGGCTTTTGAAAATGACTTTTCAATATTAACTCCAATTATCACTCCAGTTTCACTGTAATTCATTCAATAGAAGACTATGCTTCTTGATTCACGTTTTGGTCCTTCTTGATATCCCCTTCAAGTCATGGCTGTTTCATTGGTAATGTAGCTGTAACAACAAAAATATCCAGTTTCCCTTAATGAACATGAACCTTTGGGCTAATGGGGCCATGCCACCACACCAGTATCAGACTGTTTCACCCTCAACCACTGTGAACAGTTTCCAACTCCATAAGAAGTCCCACCAAGTCGGAAACATGATGCTCCTGAGAGGGCTGTGAGCAAAGAGCAACAAATTCAATACGTCAGTATTTCAAATGCCACTTCTACATTTTAAGCCATTTGCTGTTGGAGTGAAAATGGCTGTTTCTGATCGTAAAAAGGTTCCATCTTACTCATAAAACTCTATATAGGCAGTCACTAGAGGGGGCCAGAAAGCCACCTTGTAACAACAGGGGCTGGAAAAATCAATGTTAAGGACAAAGACTTGACTTCTACTCTCTGACTAGTCCAGTGAGATGAGTAAGGCAAGCTCCAGTGCCTTTGCTTACAATGGATGCCATTTACTCCATGTACAGTTCCATTTAAATGACTGGACATCTTCAAGAAGAAGAGTACTAGCCCCATGAGTAAATGTGACACAGTTTGGTCTTTAAATAGCACTACCCTTTTGATGACCTTCCACAATCATAAAATTAAGTCTAGAAAGACCTCCAGGGTAAAATCAAACTGAATTTGTCAAAATGCGTCAGAAAGAACATAGTATGTAGCCAACCTAAGTTAGAAACATGTCTCCAAACAGGAAAGAGTTGGAGGTCATGGAGGAAACACAAGAATGGCAGAAGCCAAGTCCATGGCGATGTGGGAGGCATACACACCACGCAGGGCATCTCAGTGCTCCCCTAGGGTCCAAGAAATGGATGGGTTTTGCACTGAAAACCTTCAACCTGACGTAGGGTCTTGCCACACCAGTACCAGCATGCTAAGAATCCAGCAACTCGAAGACTTAACAGGCCAAGCACACAAAAGATGGGGGAGTTAACAAGAGCACCAAGGGGCAGTGTGGCCATGCCAGGAAACGAGATTAGCTTTTTGATAGCCACATTAGTGCTGATGGGAACTTGCCATGTAGATGCATTGCAGGATACTGTCAGTATCCAAATACTTTCTGGCTGCAACAAGAGCATCTTTGCTATTAACTCCATTGGGCACCACAACAGCATCCCTGACAGTGTCTTCTCCTGCCTGCACTCACTACTTTCTGACCACTGAACGCACTGCCATGGGCTCCACTAAAGAAGAATGACCCCTTTAACCAGGTCTCTTGGCAAGCTGTTGCCAAACCAGTAATCGTCTTTGCTGACTGCCACCAGCAGCATGTACCCCAAAGCAAATGACTAACTGGAGCCCCACAAACCCACTGAGACTGAGCTCTCCTCAGATGCAGATGTTACCAGGCACACCAGAGAGAAGGAGGGATGTTCTGGCTCCATTAAAGTCCATGAGGGCTTTTGCCATCAGCCTCTAAGGTTTTCACCCGTTGGCCCGCACAGACAAGGGATGTTCCTTGAGAACTTCTAAGGGCCTTCTGAAAGGTGACCAAGAAAGTCAAGCTTCCTGTGAGGAAACACAAGTTTTCTATGAAGGACTTCATGGACAATGTTCTACAAATCCACAAACTGAAGAACTGCTCTGTTTAAAGACAGCTCTGAAATTGCTGTTGTAAAGATATATCTTGTGCTGGGAAGAAAAAGGCTCCCGCCCTTCAGTTTGGCCCTCCATTTGTATAATACCCATACTGCAAGGCTATGACATAAAAAAGTCTGATTTAAGTTATGAAAAGCTGTCAGTGATGAGAAAGTTAAGATTTGCCTTTCAACTCTTTTCTCTTCAACTGTCTTTAAAAATGATTCACAATAAAGCCAAAATCTAAGCAACTACATGATTAGAACTGAGACCCACCATAAATCCAAAGGCTTTTCTTTCTGTTCTTACCTACTCGTGCTGTATCAGGTTACCAGAACAGAACAACCATACAAATCCAGAGACAGACAAACCTGATGCCCAAAACTCAACTGCTACTTGCTTAAAAGGTAAGTGATATCTCAAGAAACACATGTTGGTGGTGTGGCTTAAAACAATGGATCCTTGTAGCAAACCATAAACCTCTACTTAATAAAAAAAGAAGTTACATTGTCAAATGACATTTACCATAAGCAGCAGACTGTCAGGGCACAGATACCACATGCTGCAATACTTCTCTGGAGCTGCTCAGCAGAGGAAATGAGAAAAAAAGAGCTGAGCAGTTCAAGCACTCACAGGGTATTGAAAGAGGATGAACAGAGAATGGGGTTTTTCCTCCTAATTTCTTTCCCAAAGAGAAAATTAATGAAAATAGAAAGTGAGGAGGAGTAAAGGAGAAGGGAAGGGGGAGAGAGGTTTGAGAAGTGTCTTCTTTTCTTCTTAAAATCAGCCAATACAAAGGTTTCAGTGCTTAGAAGATTTTATTTTTTTGAGAAGAGAGGGAAAAAAGTAAAAGAGAACTCAGCAAATCTGGGGCTTGAATGGAAAATGAAGATTTGGAAAGCAAAACCTTATAATATTATAACAATAATGCTATAATAATGCTCTACTATGATAACTATATGACAGCCCGATGCGTATTCACATGCCAACTGCGTATCCACAACAACTAGGCATCTTCGGATGACATTAAACAGTCATCAAATGTATTTTGCCAAAAAGAAGTGTTTAATTTTTAGCTTCAAAAACATTATGTCCCACCAACACTAAAATACAAGACCCTACAAGGCATTTTAAGGAGAGAGATAAAAGGACACAACAGGCAAGAAGAACTGAGACAGTTCAGGTGAACCAAGAAATCTCCCGCGTCTCTTGCTCATACTTAAAACCAAACACAAGTTGTAAGCGTATGAAATTCAGAACCATTTGTTTTCGTGTCCTCAATTCTTTTTTCTATCTGAACTGGAAAAGGGGAGAAAAAAAAAGCACTCTGCACACAAGATGGGTTTGCTTTCCATCTCTCTAGAGGAGTCAGGAGTTTTCCTAAAAGTCTCTGCATAAAATCAATGCCACAAGTCTGGGAAGGTTGCTGAAGTCTGGATCCACATCCTAATTTCACAGAGACTACATATGATATCCAGTGCATGTACCCATATAGCAATTTATGGGTTCTTCTCCATTCTTCAGAAAGTACATATACTCTTCAGGTCGGTCCATACCCCTTTCTTGCTGGGAGCACAGGGCTAAGTGTTACTGGTTCCACTACTGAATCATTGTTGCTATAGATACTGCTACAGTCACATTATAGTTTCCACAAAGATGCTTCAGCAATTTACTCTGGTGATTAAACTGCAGCCATTTATTGCACAGAATAAATAATAGGGCAATGGTGAATTATGGGGCTACGACTCCATCGATGGGTCCTGGTGACATCATAAACCACAAGAACCAAGCTCGAGTCATCAGAACTCCCGAGATGGAATTATAAGCTCCATCATTCAAATTGTGCTCTTTAAAGTTATTTGATATAATATATGGGGCCAACATAATGAAATAGAGAGAGGGAGAAGCAGAGACAGACCGTCAGGCTCTCAGGCCAACCACGTACTCTGCTGGCCACCACGAGTCTGCAGCCAAGATTGGGAACAGCTGCCCCAGTGCACAGGAGGGACGGGCTGCCAGGCATTCTGCACAGCCAGGTATGTGTCTTCTGCTGGAGTGCTACTCAAGATCAATGCTGCCTGCGGGACCGCTCGGCTCAGCACAGTTCTGAACCCTCTCAGCCTGCCAGGAGACTCTGAATTCCCAACAAAGGTCTCTGGAAGCACTAGTGTTGCAAAGCATAAAGAGAAGAATAAACACATATGAAGTACAGGCATCACTTTCTTTGCTAAATCCTTTTTCCTCTGTTAGAGAGAGTGGGGTCACCTCTCTCCTAAGGTCTGATGAACCCCCCAGAGAGAGGGCTCAGGTTTTGAAGTTAGAGCACTCTTGTGTTTAAGCACTGAAGTAGCATAATGATGTTCGCCTCGTGGCTCTGCATCCTGATGGTATCAATGAAGGATCTGTTTTTAGAACAGACCAAGACTATTTGCTGGCCAAGAATTTTCTTTTCTCTTGGAAGGATATGGGGCCAGGTTCTGAGCACGTTGTAAACTGCTGACATTGATTTAAATGAGCTGAGGCTCTGGCTCCAAGCCTACTGTGCTAGGACAGCATACACCTGCAGCTGATGACTGCAGAGCTTGAGTAACATTGATTGCTTTGTACGTTCTGGCCCATTAGATGTTATTTAAAATCCTGGAGTATCAGAGAACAGAACAATCTATAAGATTAGTGATAGCAGATGGATCTTCTCACTCGTAAAAGTTGTTTGCTTGACTTCAGTGCTTACCCAAACTTGTATTTAGCAACTAGCAAATGAGAAGCTTTTTTTTCTACTTTTTTGAAAACTACATGCAGCCAGCTTTTTGTTTCTTGAGGTATTCATTAACAAGGAAGATGTAAACCAGTCATTGCAGCTTGCTTTCTTGAGCAGCCCTTCAGATTGCAAAAAAAAGGAAGAAAATCACTGGTGGGAAATCACAGCCGCAATGGCACAGCAGTTCTGGGCTGGGCTGAGTGAGATGGTGACTCTGCCTGGCCATCTTCTCCCTCTCATCACCAGCTCTCAAACACAACTTTAGGATCAGGGAAGTTAAAGACTCACTCTTACACTAGTTATTCCCCTTTAAATGTATACTTAAGGGTAGCATTTTAAAAGTCACTCATAGTTGACCTAAACTGTGATGCTATTTGAGGTCAATGTTGTATTTTCCACTGGGGACAGTTGGACCAGTGTTGAGTAGTATCAAAATTTCCGCCCATACGTATGTATACAGAGA
>NW_009944319.1:142380-230756 GCF_000696875.1 Nestor notabilis | reverse complement strand
AGAGTGTACAGTGATCCATGTATCTTAATGTACCATACCAGACAGAGACAAAACCACACTTTTAATAGCTTTCTATATTGATTTCAGAACTATTTCTCATGTGACTGCAACATTTGCAGACTTTAAAAACTAAAGCTCAACTTCAAAACCGATGGGCTTGATTGTAATCTCATTGTAAAATGATACATCTCCAATGAAGATAATTACCCCAATGGAAATGTAATCAGAAACAGGTAATTTTGTCTCATTGCCCTCCTCTGTTCACCTTCTTTCAGATGGGAATTTGTGTGGAGATACAGTTCAGAATTGTTCAGAACCTTTTGAAGCTGGCCAGAGGAACTCTGTGGAGCTGCACTTGCCCATATCAGACCTAAATTTACCCCTCTTTATCTGCTTTCACCTTATCTCTCTCCACCACACATACACACTTTTTTTAGGTTTTGTATTCCCTGCTTACCCTTCTCTTCGTATTTTGTATTTGCTACAGGAGGAATGCATCAATTCAGATCAGCCAAAGATAAACATGACCAACCTTCCCTTCTGCTGAAGAACCCAAGGGTTGTGGAACACATCTCTTATGGCACCTTCTCCATTAGCAGAGATGTTTCACATGAGCTGTTTAAGCTGATCTGCAGGGCAGGCTGCTGTTCTCTACTTTGCTGTAAGTTTATTTTTCAAAGGATGGGCCCTTTATTTTTATTGCCTTAGAGAACAGGTAGGTTTATGGAAAAAAAGCTACACAGCAGAAGGATGATGAATTGCTGTGGTTAATTAGTAATTGACTTAATTGGATACTCTAGCAACCCTGCAGGATCTATACTCTACCACATTAAACACAGCACCTACTATCTGGAAAAGAGAATAGTGTAAAGAGAAGGAACGAAGCAATGTCTTTCCCAAAGGCAGCACTCAAAGCTCCCTAGCAGCACTGCAGTGGGCAAGGCCTCAGAAACACCACGGGAAGGGTAATTTTACTCATGGCATAAATGCAGATAAGATAGCGATGATGACAAGATTGCCATCAGACATTCCCCCTTCACGTAAGGAAGGGGTTGCCACATGTATAAGGTGAGCCTATTGTCCATGCTGTCACAGAGCAAGACTTTAGGGCCATTTCTAAATGCACTAAAATTGTTATAGGACAACAAAGCAAAAAGCAGAATCACAATCTTGGAGTTCAGGACAGCAGATTTGGCCTTTCCAAGGATCTACTTGAAACAATTGCATGGGACACAGTCCTGGAGAAAAAAGGGATCTAGAAAAGCTTGGCTGGTTTGGAAGGATCCCTTTCCTCCAATCTCCAGAATGGTCCATCCTGACAGGCAGGAAATCAAGCAAAGGAAGCAGGAAGCCCGCATGGATAAACATGGAGCTCCTGACAAAATTGATATAAAGGAAGAATACAAGAGGTAGAAAGCAGTGTCAGGTGACCCAGAAGGAATATAGAAACTATGTGAACATGCTGGGCTTGAGCCAGTAAAGTCAAAGCCTACCTAGAGCTGAATATGGTGGGCAACAAGGAAGGGCTTTTACAGGTACATCAGCAGCAAGAAGGTCTGGGAAAATGACAAATAGGGCATGGATGTGATGGAAAAGACCAAGTTACTCCATGCCAGTCTTTTCTGGTAAGCCCTGAGCAACCTGATCTAGCTGACCCTGCTCTGAGCAGCACATTGGACTAGAAGACCTCCAGCAGTCCTTTCCAATCTCAATTATTCTGTGATTGTATGGATGGAGCAAAGGAAAAATACCACTTTAAAAGCACTGTGAGTAAATCAGGCCTGAACCAAGGAGATGCTTCCACAGAGAAAGATGCAGGATTTGAGAGATGTGAATCACCTTTTCCTTTGTTCCACACAGAAGCAGACAAAAGCCAAGAATGGGTTTAATTAGGCACACCAAAAGCAAGCTCAGGCTGACTTGAGCTCAAGCCTAGTGTGTGTGTATGTTGTGAATGTGCAGTGCAAAAGGCAGTTGGAGGAGTGAGTGAAACACAACATACCCTTTAAAACACAGGGTCTATTGTCTTACCTGACCAAATTTGCCTTAATCAGGTGCTGGCTCCATTTCACCTCTTGAACATGAGCTCCCAGATTTGCAAGCACACGGTGAACTTTACCAGCAAGCAAAAACAGCAGAGAGGAAAAAATCCCAAACCTAAGTTTCACCTTACCTGAGCTTGCTCTTTTGCTTCAGTCCGTTTGCCCAGGTCACAGGATGCTTTCACCTGGCTGGAAAACAAAAGAAGAGCAACAGAAAAATCAACTGCTACTAGGAGGAAGTGGGAGCAACGTAAACTGCCTGTTGTTCTGGCCATGCTTCTTCTTCTCCTCCTTTAATTTCAATTTGCAAAGACAGTGAAATGGAAAATGTGCCTCTAATTATTACCCCTGTGCTGCCTAAAAGCCTCTCTCCGAACTTTTAAGTCTCCTCAAGTTTCAGGTCCTCTTTTTCTCCCTCTCTCTTTTTCTCTCCCCCTTTTTTATTTAAACTAATCTAAAAAAGCTATAAAAAGCCTCTGACACTATAAATTCCCTTGTAAACCCTTGTTTTATAGGTTTAATTGCCTCATTTTACTGCCTTGCATGCTTTGTTCCTTCAGCATTTTAGAGAGCTGCCCCAGTATTTAGTACAAGCAGGCTACTTGGGGAAAGACAGACCAACTCAGAGCCCTCTGCTAGAACTTGGCTGTGGTCAGAGCTTTGGCATGGGTAGCACCCTATGGAGACTGAGCCTTGAAATGGCTCCACTCAGACGCAGGCATGTGGGAAGCTGACCTGGGCAAAAATGGAGACAAACCTCAGCACTGGGAAGTTCAAGCGTCCCTTGACATAGGCTAAAATCATGCTCAGGAGCCTTGAGAGTATGAGAAACCCCACAAAGAATCTCTCAGAGGGGAAAGGGCACTGGGGAAGATGCTTTTTGTATTTCTGTTGTGTGAATAGTTTCTTCCCCAGGCATTGCCAAAGAGTAGTACAAGAATCCCAAAGATTCCTAAGGGCAACCTCATACTAGGTACTGTACAAACAAGGACAAAACAATGAGATCCCAGCCCAGGTAGCTCCCTGTCTAAACAACTATCCTCTTCAGAGGGTAACAGGGGTGAGTATAAACGCCCTACCAAGATTCCTCCTTGGTCTTTTGGTCACAATTTTGAGCCCAATGCCTTAATAATGTCCGAGCAAACAGCAAAATCCACTTTGGCTTCAAACATTCCCTAATCATATCACTCTCTGTTGAACTGGCTTCCACAGATCTCAGCTGGGCACTGTGGCTGTCCCGTGCCTCACCCTGAGTGGTGCGAAGGTGAGAAAAGATGCATGAGGACTTCACATGGAGAGCTACCAGGAACCTCTGTTCCTTTCTCAGGATTAGAGTCATCAAATGGACTTACGGAAACTGGCCACATTCACGATATATGGGGTTTTTTTCTGATTAAAGAACATTTAGAGAATGTTTCTGTGTAGGCAAACACCATCATCCTGCAGCTATGCTGTGGAAGCTTCATTCGCTGCCTTGAGTCTTGGATCCAAGACCTTGATGTCTAGCAAAACAAAACCACACTGCAGACCTTTCAACAGAAGGGTAGGGTGCTTTTCCCCTCAAACAGTGATCCCAGAATCCATTTCTTATCTCCCAGAAAACATGAGATGACACCTTTGGTTTCATGTCAGTTGAGAAATTTGACTACTATATCCAGGTGATCTGTTAGGAAGGACAGACTCTGTAGGATTTTATTCCCAAACTCCTTCCTTTACCAGTTCTAATTCAAGCGTGGGAAACAGAAAATACTAGAAAGGAGGGAGAAACAAATGAAAGCCTAAAAGCTTTCGAACAGTTTGGGTTTGGCTTAACTGAGGAAATGGTAAAAGCATCCAAATGTGGCTTTTATTGGCAAATTAAAGGGTTTTTTCTCCCTATTTTCCTAAAGAGGCAAGGCTCGTGAATCATGATGTGTATGCGTCTTGCGCTGCTTTTTGGTTTATGGTAACTTCAGAAAATGTTGAGCATTCTTAACCAAATATGTCAGAGAGAAAGAAGGCTCGAGATTATTAAGTGTCTGCAAGTTCCATAAACACAGATCAGCCAGTAAAGGAGCAAGATGCAAATTTGTTTTCCCCATGCTTAATCTAAACCATACAGAAACTTCTAGTTCTTTATGCTGTTCACCAAATTACCATTCTCTAAAACGCTTCCCCCAGAGAAAGGGACATGTACATTGTGTGAAGAACTGAATCTGTTTTTTGTAGTAACTGAGGTGAAACAGTAAAAAGCTCTTCATTTTTCCAGGCCACTTCTGATTTTATAGACCTCTATTGTATCTCCCCTCAGCTACCTTGCAAACTGAAGATCCCCGGTCCATTTAATTGCTCTTCATAAATATGATGGTTTTCCCTCTCCTCTGGATTTCTTTTCTTAGCTGGGTTCTGTAAAGAAGAAACATTCCCTATTCATCAAAAGGGAATGCTATTCCCTGTGAATGAGCAGATCCTGAAAAGAAGACATTGCTTGTTTTAGCCATGAAGCTGTTGGGAGCCAGACAGGCAAGAGGAACAACGATAGAAGTCTCAAAAGGGAAGGCAAGAGGAGGGAGAAGCACTTGGAGGATCAAAATCTGGAGGAAAAGTATGTTTAAAACAAATGAACTGAAGAAAGAACTTGTTGTTGGTGAAGCTGATCCTTCATGCTGCCCTGCTATCTTGTAAAAGGAGTTTTATTTGCCTTTTTGTGGGAGTCCTGGGAGGAAACTATTAAAGCAAGAGGCTTTAGGCAGTTTGTGGGGATGTGTATATAGGCATATGCATGAGTGCGTGTGTTGGGGTGTGCATGACTGTGTGTTTTCTCCCTCCCTTTTACAAGGGCCAGTTGGGTCACAAGGTTAAAGCCAGGGGGGACTTATTTTGTGTTGTAAGAACTTTTACAAAGTGTAAAGGATCAAAGTAATTAGCTGAGGGTGAGAGCCCAAGACTGTCAGAGAAGTAATGCAGCCCCAGCCCAGGAGTCTTGAGCGCAGCCGGCCGGCCTGCAGCTCCAGACACTGGGAATCAGTTACCCAACAGGGCTGTGCAGCACGGGGTGTGCTGCTAGATAGGAAACTTGTAAGGAAGAAGAAAGACAACATTTTGGATGGAGCAACTGGAAAATGTTTCAGAAATGCAGCTGAATGAAGCACAGGAGCTTTTAGGTGTGAACTTTCTAAAGCCAGCTGTCTGCTGCTGTGAGAGCTGCCAAACCATGCTGTCACTCTTTGAGGAGCAGGTCATTGCTTCCTGCTTCCAGCTGGCCTGGAAAGATTAGCTGAAAGCAGTGGAGGACTCTCAGGCCTTCAGTTTGGTCTTTCAAAGCAAGGGAGTGAGGAGGAAACAGGCACACAGGGACATGAAGCATCAACATCAAAAGAGCCAGCCCCAGGGGAGTGGGTCAAAGCTACCTGCAAGTGCTATCCAAGCCCCTTACTACTGGGTATCTTTGTTTCCTGTGCCAGCTCTTCTGGCTGCCTGTTGCTCTTGGGGTGCTCTCCTAATGCCATTCCAGTCCATTCAGTAGCACTGACACTGAAAACAACTAGTCTCTGTAGCGCCTGAGCAGGGAAGCATCTCCTGTCATATCATGTCCTGGGCTTCCTCATCAAAACATATAGACCAAGAAGCACCTG
Organism: Nestor notabilis; assembly: GCF_000696875.1. Classification (NCBI taxonomy): domain Eukaryota; kingdom Metazoa; phylum Chordata; class Aves; order Psittaciformes; family Psittacidae; genus Nestor; species Nestor notabilis. The sequence continues at coordinate 225,100 of NW_009944319.1, read as the reverse complement.
AATCACTCTCTTCCAGATCCCTGCAGGAAGGAACTATGCTTCTAAGCCCTCATCACTCACCTAGAGAAAGAACCTTTGGTGGCACAGATCTTCTCTGTCCATTAAAGTGGCTCTGGTTTTTATTCCTAGAACAACAGAAGTATTCGTGCACAGTACTCACTTCACAGCACGAAAATCAATTGCTATTTACATTGCACAAGCTATCTGGTTATTCCAGTTTCCCCTTTTGTTCCTGCTGTACAGACAAATATTGGGAAACATATGCTGTACACAAGTTTGTAGGAGAAGTACAGTAGTGAGATCAGATCTCTGGCCAAAAAGACTGCTTCAGCTCCAGGGGTGGCTTATGAGCATAAACCACCAAGCTACAAAGCACATAAACACAGACTACACCACTGGAGAGCATCCAAATCCCTGGAGTCACCTACAGTTTTGATTGTCAGTAGTAACTGAGAGGAATGAATTATACCCTATCTTAGAGACCAAGATCTTCCTGATGACCACAGAAGGACTTGCTGGGTGCTGTACCCTTCATCCAGCTAGGCCATCAGAAGCCTCACCTCTCTTGGGCTTCTTCAGCAGAAAGCTGATTAGCTGCCACTGTTAGAATTCCAAAGCATAGGAAGGAATTACAGAACGAGAGTAGAACACCCAGCTCTCTTCATAGCACAGCTTGTGATAAACTGTACATCTTCTTTACCTGGAGCACTGGGATGGCAGAAGGAGGCGGCATTTCTACACCCAATCTGCAGCTACTGTGTGAAAGACAGCCATTTACTCATGGAAAAGCTGATCTCTTAAACTACTGCATTAGTTTTATTAAATGTTCATCATCTAGATTTCACCTTTCCTCCCCAAATTATGTTCATCTTTAGGAGAGAGAAAAAAACGTAGACGTCTAACCACAGCTTTGGCTCAGAGCCGCCTTCTGTCTCCAGCCCCTGCAAGGATGAGTTAGCGCTCGGTAGATGTTATTGATCTCCAGGCGCAGATTGTCTGGCTTCACAGTCCTGGTGTCTCCTACCCCACACTGCTCCATCCACCTGAGATCTTCCTTCCCTTGGCCTCCCCATCCTTCTGAGCCTGTCTGAGATGCAGAATGTGGAGCTGGCAGGTGTGGCTCCACAATGGCCTGCAGTAATTCATCACACAGTTCTCAATAAGCTAATAGCCCTAATGTGTGAAAATTGATTTCTGGGGTGAATGCAAAAGTCCCTGTGATTTACACTCTATTTCCAATTGATGAGGCTCAATTGATTCCAATGAGTACTAAAATATTTACCAGAGTGAAAGGTAGGGGGTGTGTGGGGAAGGACTGGGAACAGGGTCATCATTCACAGAGAGGCATCTCAGAAGTGCTTATGAGCAGCACTGTCAGCCTGTGGAAGGGCCCATCAGGAAATTAAGCTTTTGATGTAACAGGAAAAGTGTTTGGTCAGCATTAAGTCATAAGAAGAAGGAAAGCAGTGACCAAAAAGAAGGGAAAACTGATGTGTCATAAACACAGCCTCTTCCAGCTTTGAGTGAGCTCAGATTCCTGTAAATCCCCAGACTTCTTGGATAAATAACCCCTGGAAAGCACCTTTGATGCTGTGTCCTGCCAAGGCCAGTTCGAACTCGAGCTGCCTTTGGCCTCTGACTCTCACTGGCTCCATGAGCTCCATGACAGCAAGGCTGTGCTCAAGGTTCCTGTGAAAAAAAGATCCAGTGAGCTTTCCAAATGCCTAACCACATCCAGGATCTGCTCTGAAAGTGAAGCCTCTCCAGACATGGCTTCTCATAAAACACGTGTTTGTGCTCCACAGTTTGATGTGCCCCAGGGGCAGCCACTGAGTGAGCCAACACTTCCCACCACCCAATCCCCAAGGGCTGGTGTCCACTCCCCAGTCACCCCAGCAAAGCAGACCAGGGCATTCAGGAGAAGGTGGAGAAGGGAATGGGAAAGGACAAAGGTTGAAACACTCTCACAGTCTACAAGCTCACTTGCTTGAATTTCCTGACACCACGGAGGACGTATTATCCTTATCCCCAGTCTCTCCTTCCACCTAAGCTTGAACTGACAAACTGTTTTCAGCTCCCACTGATCTTTCTTAAGTCATCGTACCCTTCGCCTGTATGTCAGCCCTCCCTTCTCCTCCCCTTCCCTTGCTTCTATTGGGTAAAGTTCTCATTTACCACATCAAAGGTCAGCTCTTGTCAGACCAAAAGCTTTGAAATACATCTCAGCAACTAATAATATCCAAGTTTGGAGCTGCCCCCATATCTTTCTTTCTCACTCAAAAGATATTCACAGCAGAGGCTGGCAAGCACGTCACAGAAAATGCCAAAGCCCAATCTTTTAGCAATGGGGTCAAAAAACAAAGTTCCCATCTATATCTAGGTGTGAAACTACCAAGAGTCACTGGGAAATAACTCTTCTATGAGGCAAGGGACAGCCATGCAATGGGGCTTTCAGCCATCACACACTTCCTCTCGAGACCTTAGCATGAGGAAGTGGAGGTACTGGCCCATCACAGCCTTCATAGCCATGCCTGCACAGGGACTGCACATGCACCAGTAAATGTGAAAGCATTTGAGTCTGTAATTGCAAGTCAGTGCCAATGCATGGAGCCAATATCCCCACAGTCCTTGAGTTTATCACAGCATGATCTATTCTGAGATCATCTCTTAGCAAGTGCTGGTACATTCCCCACATAGGTCTGTCTTCTCTGAGCTTCTGAAGACACTGGCATAAGCAGGGTTTTTCTATTTCTTGTTGTCCATCTATACTCATAACAATGAAATGCTCTAGGGACCATGAAACAGCAACAAAGAAAGAAAACACAGTCAACTAATGTGAAATGCCCTGTTTCTACCAAATTCCCGACACAGCAATGCCAGAAGATGAGGAGCATAACTTGCACCAAGCTTCATGTGCAGAGTGACGTGGCATAGCCCCGTCCCAGATCTCCCCTATCAGCCCACTGGTAGATGTCGTGCCAGGTCCTCAGCCCATGAAGTTCAAGACAACTTTGCTCAATCACCCAAATGAAAACCTGCATTATAAACAGGTTGATAATCATTAAAAGGAATACCCAGATTATAAGGACTAATTGTTATTCATCTTCACAAAAAGATGATACAGTGTTTAATCAGCAAATGTCCCCATTTGAGTTCTCGAGGTGAAAAATGATATGCAAGTGCAAAGTGTTTTTTCAAAATACTGGAAAGACAGTTTATAAATAATAAAAGAGGAGAAATTTCCATTTTAGCCTATGTCTGTTCCTCTGGCCATCCCCACTCCCCTTTCTCCTGCTCACTCTGCATAGCCGTAGAGAAAATCAGAATCCAATCTCAGCAAATCTTATTGACTGTCTCCTGTCACTCACCTGATTAAAGGTTCCACTTACATCCAAATGGTTAGAGCCATGACTCTGAGCCATTCATAAACTCGTATTGAAGGATTAGCTTTCACAAACTTTGCCTTAATGATTATGCATTCTATTGATCAGTGGGGGGAACTATAAAAATTGACACCAGAATAAACTTTGAAGGACTGCTCTCGCTCAGCAGAACCATGATCAATTTGAATCGACCAGGATGATAGGGAAGGGGGGGAAACAACCTCTCTCCATTAGCTGGGTGCAATCCTGATTAGCTAAATGTTTCAAGGTTTTTTCTATCTGTTCGTTTGCTGAAATCCAACAGCATCTTAGTGGGATGCAGATTAGCAAACCTTGAAGTTAACTCTCTGAAATGCACTGGTGAATGTCCCTTCCACCTTTGCTCCTCAGATATGCCCTTTCATGACTGCTTTGATGTTCAGATTTTCTTTATCCCTGTTCCCCAGTCAAAAACAATCCAACACCCCACAGTGATTATTTTGCTCATTGAGACAACAGGTATTAGTCACTGATAACAAAAAGGAAACAGCATGTTAACGTGACACTCATGCATTCCTAAGGCCAAGCAGGAATTCCTTGGTTTTCACCCTTGGAATTCTTTTCCAAACCTTTTTGGAACAGTGTATATATGCATTCAGGTATCCAGCTTTGGCTAGCCTGCCCGAAATAGGAAATGACTTTAAAGGAGATATGCTCCAAACTGTGAGTGGTTTACTAAATATTTGACTTGCTTCAATGAAAGAAAAAGAAATACCTTCTACCCATGAAATGTGCTTCTCCTAAATCCATTATGGCTACAACAGAAATAGTCTTTTCCTTGTGTTTATATGTGCAGTCTTCTCTTGAGCAGAACGTGAGAGTGTTTTCCAGCTTCTACGAAGTACAACGTGCATACAACTGCCTTCCAAAATGCAGCTGCAGATTACAGCTGAGGATACCCATTTCCACTTCCTCATAATCTTTGTATTTTACTGCCTAATCACAATCTTCGAAATGTCATTTCGACATAGTCATCACCACTCGATCCCACCTCAACATTCAGCACTGCCAGCTCGTGGTACTGAAGTTGAAATAGCAGCTCTAAAGATTAGTGTATGTATCTTCCCAATGTATTTCAGTTCCAGCACATGCAGAGGAAGAACAGCAGGAGCTTCCTGAGAGGTTTTACAGCAAGAGCTGCATCCAGAACTTGGCTAACATCTCCCCATGAGTGCCTGTTCTATTCCAAGGAGTATGGACAAGATCCAGTTGAGGGGAGCAGATGTTTTTAATCATAGAAAGGACCTTATCTAGAGCCCAGCCTTCACAGCTGCTGGAGCCCAGCTCAAGTTTACATTATGCTAAGATATATTCCCAGACTCAGTTCCAGGTGGTCACTGAAATCTAGGTCTCCTTTTTACTATGAGATTACTCACAGAATGCACGATGCATTTGCTCTTGTTTGACATTCATACGAACTTTCCTACTTGGTATCCCAGACACTTGGGTTAGTCTCAGCAGACAGGCAATCAAAAAGCAGAACTGAGAATGAGCTGATAAAAATGGCCAATTTGAATAAGTAAGATTTTTTTCAATAAAATCAGATGGCTAAGATAGAATTTCCCAGTAAAGAAAGCCATTATAGAAGTTAGGATTCAGCTCAGTTGATTTTAGTAGTCAGAAAATGAGGTCTAACCTAGACAATCCTCCAGGCTCTTTGCTGAGCCAATGCCACAGGCATCTCATTGGGATAATACAGGCCATCTGTTCCAGGTGCATTTTGGGGGATGAAATGGCTCACCTTCTAACTAGCATATGGTAGACACCACCTCAGGGTAACAGGTTTGGGCATCTGCATGGATCCAGAAAGAAGCAAAAAGCATGGTCAAAGTAAGCAGCCAAAGTCCCTGTGATGAACACAGACAACATTCAGACGTAGTTCTCAGAGGTCTCCAAAGACACAAGCTCAATGAAAAACCAACATGATGTACCCAGTAAAAAACTGGTCTGACCCAAAGATAAAATTAGAAGCAAAGCTGGTAGCATGAAAAGGTGGGTAGTGTAGCTTAAAGTAAAACCATGGGATTAGACTAATCAGAAACCGCAGCCAGACACATTCAAATTAGCAGTTAAATGCTCAAAGGTCATGGTAAGTGTCTGTTACAACAAACTACTAGGAAATGTTGTGTACTGCTTACTTCTGGAAGATGTGTCAGCCACTTATAACTAAATGGATTCAAACAGACTGGCTTCCTTTGCAGAATAACTCAGACTATGAGAGACATCCTTTTGATCTCACATTTTCTGAATCTATGAAAGGAGCTTTATCTCCATAGCTGGACTAGAAAAGCCAAGTAAGAAAAGGGACCCTCTGATATATGCAATTCCAATAAAGACATAAAGCCCTGTATACAATACTTAAAGGAAACAAGAACAAGATCTATCGTAAACTAAAACATGCCCAGTACTAACTGCATGAAAGTTGCAAGTAAAGATCGAGTCAGCATGTTTTCATACACCCTTTGAATGTTATTTATTTCAGTAAGTGCTGTCCAGTATTTGTTCTACTCACAGAGTTTTCTAAACAGCTTCTAAAAGCTCTCCAAGTGATGAATTTAGAGTAGAAGACATTCTCATTTAGATTGGAGGCCTGAAAAGAATATATGGAAAATCATTAAGTTTTGCAGCAGACCAAAGAAAGAAATCTATGGTTGAACTTACAAAAACAATACTAAATGATGCTACTAACAGAAGTGATCCATAATGGATGCAAGCTGAGTAAAAATGACTTAATTGCTGATCTAGGGAAAAGAAAAACAATAGCTGAAGTGTTCACTCCACACAGCAAAGCAGATAGAAAGAGATATATAGGGCTGATAAACTGATTTGGCAAAATTCATTCCAAATCTATACCTGATCAATAAGTCCTTGTGGAAATTGCTGGAATATGAGGCTGCTGGCATTCAGTAAAAAGACATTAATAGACATGGAAGCAGTTAAAATCATTTAACAACAGAGTTTTAAAACGCTATGACACGACCAAGCCGGCTGCCTTGGAAGCACTGCTCCACACCAGCACAAAGTACCTGTCAGACTTGCAAAGTAATTTCCAATAGTGCATCTTGTCTGAGCTTAATACAGTGCTGGGGATGGCATAGAAATGTGCTGACTCGGCACGCAGGCATCTCCGTGCCTGGAGACGTCTCTGGCCTCTTTGTCAGTAAGAAATAAGGAGAAGAAACTCCAGCGTATGAGTTTCCCAGGAAGCTGGACAACATAGATGGAAAAGTCCTTCTAAGCCTAAGCAGTAGTTCTGCTTCCAGCTCTTTTGGGAACCTCATGAGTTCTCAAACTTGGAACCCCAAACATAGTTTCTGTTTCAAATTGTTCCTTGGCTGTTCCCTGCTTACTACACCTCAAACTACTGGAAAAATATTCCTCCAATAAAGAGCTGAAAAGGTGAATGCTGAATGAAGTGGCAAGCTAACCCCTCCAGACTCTTATCACCACCACTGAATCATCCTGACCAAGAATGAAAGTTGTTGGGGAATGATCACAAGGAGAGGCTTCATTTGAGCTTTCGGGACATCAGCAGATAGTGGGATGAATATTTGTCTTTCTAAAGAGCAACAAGGAAAAAAAAGTACATTCTCTTTGCATTTGCCAGTGATAATGGATGCTGTGTGAGCTAAAACCCCAGCAGTTAAAAGCTACAATTATTATCACTCTATCTCACACCAGCAAATTTATGATCCCTTCCAGACCTAAAACATCAAAGCAGAGCAGGAGTCAGAGCCTTTTCAGACTGTTGGGTTTTTTTTCCTTCTTCTTTTCACATAGATTGCTTTATTTATTTTTTAAAAGGAGGTGGGCATTAAAACCAAAATCTGACCTTTGATCCCCTGAGGCAACTCATTACTTACAAGGGCAAATAGGGAGCTGAAAGTTTTTCCTGCATGAAACCGTAAATAATTCTTCCATACATCCACAAATCACTCGAGGTTGGTAAAGTAAATAGTAATTGGTGGGTTTCTCCCTAGGGGCAGGTCTGAAGGGGGTTGTAGATTAGAGTTAGGGGGTTTTTCTTGTTTAAAAAAAAAACTTTTAAAAACCATGTTCCCCTCAATGCTCCAGATGCTCAGGTAGCATGGGAAGTTTGAAGGTGTGAATATGGCAGGATTGTGAGGAGGGGAAGGCTTTGCTGCTTTTCTTATGTTTAGTAGTTTCTTGTGTTGGAATTTAAGAGATTGACAACTTTAGGGCAAAGGAGAGTATTAAAAAGATTAAATGCCCCATATACACAACAGCCTTTTCTGTCTATTACCAACAAGGTTTAAAGAAGGGACCTTCACAGCTCTTCCTGTAGCTCCACTGATAAGTTGGAAGAGCACTGGGCTATTGCCTCCCTACTCTGCCTTTGTAACGTGTTACTGTAGTTAAACATGATGCACACAGAACACATTATCAACTTCCAGTGTTAGATAAATTTTGCCCTAAACATGTGAACACTACCCAAGTTCAAATGCCTTTTCAACCATCACTGTTTCAACTATGAGCAAAACTACTTTGTCCAATAACTGTCATACGTAAATATCTAAATAAAAGGAAAATATCCATGCTTGTAACTAGAAGAATACAGTTGTTACAGCAGACCAGCTAATCAAGAGAGAAAGTACATTAGTATCATCAACACTAGTTGCAATCTCCCCTTGCTGGACCAATGGGACCTGCCCGTCATCAAACCAGGACTGGCCAGTGATGCACTGCCACAGCCCAATGATTCTTCCTGCTGGAAAATGATTTAAGAGCTTGCTGATAGCATGCCAAAGAAAAGCCATCAAATGCAGACACAGTAACTCCAGAAAAAGGGATGTGTAACTGTTATACTTTGAAGAGAAAGGTCAGAGTCATAAGGATAGAGAGAAAAGGAGTAGGAAACTGGATGTTTATAAATGTGACTAACACATCTCTACCTGCATGGAATGACTACAGCCAAACACTGTTATTTGCAAGGAGAAAACTGGTCCCAAGCCTGGTTTTATTTCCAAGAAAAACAGCAGGTCATAAATCTGTATTTAATAATTGAAACCAATGGCCTGACTTTCAGCCAGGCTGAGCACAACACATTGAAGAAACCTAAAGTATTGATTAACACATGAGATTTTTCTACCTGGCCTCTGACTTCTTTGAAACCTTCAAAGTCCAGTGCTAAAGCCACAAGGAGTTTTATCTTAGACAAGATTATGTTTGAAATTCCTTATGTTTATCTTCCAGCCTCCTCAGTCCCAAGATCTAAGGCCAGCACGTGCCAAAGGAACCACCACAGGCTCTGCTGAGGACCCAGAAGATATTTCAGTAAAACATGCAGGAGCTGCACTAACCTTCTTCCAAAATGCAGCCCCTGTTATTCTATACCCTAACACCAGACATAGCTGGTATATAAAATTGCTGTAACTTGTACTACTGAAGATCAGAGGAGTGGGAATACTCGAAGTTTCCACCTCTCTGACCTACAGCTTTCCCCTGACAAGATTTTCACCCTGGGGTGGGAATGGCAAAGCCACATACAAAGCTGGTCCTGAGCTGCTGCACTTGACATAGGGAATTATTGAGGTAAAACAAACCAAGCATGGGTTTACTTTAAGTAAACTGATTGAAAAATACTATCCATTCAGGGTGTGCTTCACAAGGAGCTCAGTCATCTCTCCTGAACTCAGGGCAATCCAGGCCTCTATTTTTTAAGTACATAACAATAAAGTGATTTATTTTCAATCTCCCAGTGAATCAGGAAATTGTTGCTATTCCCAGACAGGGAACAGAGACAAAGGAAGATTAAACACCCAAATATCACACTAGAAGCCTTTGGCAGAGTAGGAAACTGAACTCACCCCTCCTTTCTGAAACATAGCTCGGCTTCTTACACATCAGACCATCATTCCAACCCTCACGTGATGTGTAGACACACACGCCTTCTGCAGCGCTCCAAAGCACAAAGGCAGCAGCTAGTAAAAGATTCCTGCTGGCCCAGACTCAGATCCTGTCTGGACTGAAGGAACAGGTTTCTGGTTTCAAAAGGAGTGGAGTTGAAGTTGCTTTCCTTCAGTTGCAACCTTCTTAACAAAACAGAGATTTTTCTCCAGCAAGTAACGCCATAAATCAGGACATCTCCTGAGGTTCTATTTTTTTTCTTCTGCCTCTTTTTTCTCTAGTTAGTGTGCCCTCCCTCCCCTTTCCATCCCTCCAGACTTACTTCATAAACATTAGCTTTCAAGCATCTCTTCCCCCAGAGGACATATCATAAACATCATGTTAAATATTTAGAACAGGAAACCACCTCACTTTTCTAGCTACATAAAAGCTATCTTGGGAGGCTGCATTTTCTGTTCTTATGTCTTTTATTTATTTATTTCCTAGGGCACATCGTCTCAATAACCAGGGCATTTGCCAGGGACATTTGACAACAGTGTTAAGAAGCCCCCTTGTACCTGGGCAAAGGAAAATGCTACTGGACACTTTGGGGAGAGTTAGTGCATCCCGCAAGCATCCTGCTCCTTGTGGTACTTCCACAGGCTTTGGATAGTCACTGGTGTAGGGAGCTCAGAAAAGGAATTCAACTAGAACAAACTAGGGCTACTTTGCAGCACTCCCAGCATCCACTTTAATGTCCAGCTTCCAGCTTGCTTACCTCAACTGTCCTGAGGGTCCTCAGGAACCACTAAGTTAACATGTAGTGAAGATGTTTAATAACAACCAAGCATTAAACACCACCGAGAACCTCTTGTGCTCAGCTGTAAACATTGTCAGTTCCCGGCTTGATTCAAAGCCAGCAGGACTCAAAGGCACATGGCACAAAACACTTGGTGACTCTCCTGTGATATGCCCCTATGCCCTCGCCCTGTCTGCATTTATTTATTCAGACCCAGAGCAAAGGGTCCAGTCCCAGTTTCAGACTGTCCCTTCCTCACCTGCACCGGCTCCTCTGTCCTCCTCACCCCTCACACATACAAGGCAGAACCTCAGGACTCTGGCCACTTCAAACACTCTCTCAAACACAACAACCTTCAAGCATTTACAGGGGTGTTTTCCTTTCCCATTCCTTCCTTCAGAAAGGTGGTGGCAGCAGCCTGGGGCTCTTCAGAGGTCCATGCACACTGAGGACATGTGCCTGCCCTGCATGACAGGGTGCAGTCATGGTGGTGGCTCTAGGCTGGGAGCTGGCCGTGGACAGAAGGCATTTGCTCAATCACTGCTTGTATAAAACAGTGGTTTCCTTTCTTTTCTGAGAAGAAGGGAAGAGGTCAGATGCAAACACATCAAGGGGGAACTTGGATGGAGAGCAGCCAGCTGGATCATGCTGGCCTGGTCTGTACACTCACTGGGGCAGGGGCTCCACAACCCTGCCACAGCAATGACTGCTGCAGGGACCCTGCTAGGGCAGTGCTGCTCTAACACACACATTGAATGTCATCACAGTACAGCTGAAGTCTTAACCAGACACCCAAAGCTACAGCTATCCCAATTCTTTATATGAGATTTCCCAAAACTAAGCCAGAGACAAAGAATATGCATTTCTCCCATACACTGTGACGTTGTGGCCATGCCCATCACACCATCCTGGATTTTGTTCTGTCTCCCTTTGGAAGTTCCCAGCTCATATACTGGCTTCTCTAGCACATAAATCCATCCCCACAAAATCTCCCCTTCTCACACTCTTCATTACTCTTGTGTCCATTTTGTGTGTATGCCCATCAAGTGCTGGCCTCCTACTCTCTCCACGCTGCATACTGCTCATCTAAACTAAATCTACTGAACTCAAAACCTCTCCTGATAAGTTGGTCTCTGTAGATCTTTAACATTAATTTACTTTCTCCTAAGCTTCCAAATATTTGATAAGAGGCTGCCCAAAATAGGATGCAATAGTCCAAGTAGTCACCTAAAGCACCAAAGCCATGGAGAAAAGAAAGCAAAAATGAGTCCTGCAGCCCCCAAATTACCTTTTTCTTCCATCGCACATTGCAAGATCACAGTAATTCACTCCACACCATCAGCCCCTTCATTCTGCCTGGCTGAAACTCAGCTCAGCTTCAGGGGAAGGCAGTGCACCAGTTTGGCAAACCATAATGTCCTGCTTCAGACCTATTTTTAAGATTTAAAAGGTGCAAAGAGCTTGATGTTGGCTTTTCAGATGCGGACAAATCTCACCCATTGTACGTAGGTGAATCAGATTTTCAGTGATGCAAACTGGAAAGCCTTGCCAAGTATGCATGCAAAAGCAAGAAAAACAAAGATCATAAAGATTTATAGATTGCTTTAAAATGCATTCACCCTAAACCATGAGCGGCTCCTAAAAGCACTACCAACCTGGCTGAAACGTTGCATGTACGTGAAGGACTCATTCTGCTGGAACAAGTGCTTAAGTGAAGATCAACAGAATTAATGAGCTAAAAACTTCAGGGTATTAGTTCAGTATCTCAGAACAACAATAAAATTAGGTTTATGTCTTTGATTTCTATGTTTAAAACTAAGAAGGATATTTTAGGCTCCAAGGACATACGGGACCATAGTGGTCCACTTCTGTGTGCTGATGAGTAACACATCCCATTGAATTATATTAGCTGGTTTCTGAGGGCCTTGATTCTGGCTGCTTCAAAATATATCACTTCAAAAAGAGAAACTCAGTAGTGTGAAACTTCAGCTGTGCAGGGGCCTAGATCCTCATGCAGACTTGAACCTGAGTATCCAAACTCCAAGCTGGCAAAGAGAGCTAAAAAATCACTTCACAAGAACAAACCCCCTTGCCACAATCCTAGTGCTTCCTGCTTTTAGTTGGGCTAAAACCAAGGAGAAATAACAACTCCTACAGCATTAAAAGCATGTCCACTTCCACAAGGCCAGAAGTGGGAGCATGAATAGAAGTGTGCGAACCTAAACCGAGCAAACATCAAAAAATAACAACAGATCATATTTTGTGATCATTTTGTTTCAGGCAGGAAGGCTGAGGCTGGTTCTAATTTGAATCTAACCAGTTGGCCAGGCCCTACCTTATATATTATCTTTGGAATGTGAGTCATTTTGTTGGCTTAGTTATTTCGTCTTCTGTAACATGGCACTCCTGACTGCAGTGGTATGTGGGAGCTATTTTTATTGGGTAGTAGTGAAAGGAAGTGATGGATAGAGCTGGTTGGGAGCATTTCAACAAAACATTTTTTCGTTCACATTTCCTACTTGGTCAAATGTGAAGTTGTTCACACTGAAATGGCTGCTTCCAGCTAATCTTCTTATTTCAAACACCAAAAAAAGAAAAAAAGAGGATAAATTCAAAGTAGCCCATTGTAGTGTTTCTAAATAGAAAAGTTCAATTGCCCAAATAATTTTGTTCGGAAATTAAAAGAGAAAAACTAAGTCGAAAAGTTACTGGAGAAAGACCAGCCAGGCCTGATGAAGAAGCCATCCAGAACATGCAAAGCCAACTCTGGCCCTGCTGAAGTATGCACTTTAGATTTTAAGCCCTTAAAAGTTTCATCTCAGTTCAGAACAGTAGCTCCCTTTTTCACGGCCTCTTCAAGAACCTCAGGAACATCCAAACCTTTGTATTATTGATATTTTGGCAGAACAAGCAGCACTGTATGAGCAAGGGCTTGAAAGGCAGACTCCTTGGAATACTTCTCAGTCAGGGTCATGTTGGTACTGTAGCACGCAGTCCCTCCGTGATGTGGTGCGGTCAAATGGGGATGGTAAACCACACGTTGGAAACCTACCAGTCCCAGGTGCCCACAAAAGCCAAAAATTAAAAGGGTGTATCCTCAATGGATGAGCAGCCACTCCTGAGACCCTGTCTTTCCCTGTGGGGTTTTTCTAACAGCTTTCAAAAGCACGGCCAGCTACAACTTAAGCAAAGCTGGGCAGTGATCTAGGAAACTCTTCTATTATAGATGAGCACCAATAAACAGCCAGTGATTTGCTGGAAATTATGAAGTATAAATAATTGAGAAGCGGGGAGTTGGCCCAGAGGTACCCTTTTCTCTTGCTGATTCCTCTTAATGCATTTCCTTGATGCAACTCCCTGCTGTGTACCTAGCACTGTAGGGAGCAGCAGGATAATGGCCCTTGAAGAATCTGCTGACCTGCTTCTACATGGAGTTATAAATATGTGAACATCTACCAAACCAAAAGGTGCACCTAAGGAAAGGGGGTTAACCCAGTGAGCCCAGTTGTCACCCTACTTCCAGTATGGAAGTCAGTATTCACCTGAGTTACGTAGAGGTTCTCCAGTTCTGGTGTACCACCGTGTCTGGCAGCAGCTTGTGTGAAAGAACTTCAGTACATATTTGCTACTGCTTTTCCGTGGTGTCATTAAAAAGGAGATTCAACCAGTTTAGTGCAGGAAGCTGCCCTCATTCACATGGGCTGATGTTCAGCTGTCCTGTGAGATAAGAGTGTTAACTTCAGCAATCTTGATCTTCCAGCCTTGATAGATATGGTCTGCAATAGTCTTCCAAACAGATGAGTTCCAAAATGAGGGAAGCGAGCCTTTCCTGGGGCCACAGCTCTTGGGCAGGGCATGAAATAAACCTGAAAGGCCTGGTCTGCAGCTTGGCAGGACCCAAAGACAACAGCACTGCAGAGAAGTTACTTCCCAGATTAACTGGGCTTCAGCCAGAGCTTCTCCCTCAATGCAAAGGGAAACGACCACAAAGGATACTCATAAAGAATCAAGAACATCTCCCCTTGCTCAACCATGGACAATTCTAACCAGTTAACAGCTGTCTCACATCTCGATGCTAATGCACTTTTACTCTGTTTAATAAAACTGTGGATGCTGTCACAAAGCATATAAAAACTTTCATACCACAAAAATTAAATTCTCCCTGATAACTTGTAGCAAACCAGTAACAAAACACTGGGTTCATAATCATATTTGCTTTCATGAACCCTAAATGTGTCACCCTTAACTTCAGTGAAAACATTTTGGCTCTTGCACTGCAAGAAGAAGCAACTGACTTATCTCAGGCGTGAAAGATGGGAACAGGAAAGACAGACATTGGAAACCTTAAAAGAAGGTGCTTTGTCAGGAGGAGTTTCTGGTAAGACTTTCAAAGCTGCTAAGGAAAGTAGGAATTAAAGCATGGGGTGAGTCGGATCTAAATAGATGTCTAAAACTGTGGCTAATTCCCCTGTATTTTCTTTATGGCCTTGGTAAATGAGCAATTTACCTCATTGTAAAATAAATGTCTAAGACCAGGCCTATGAAGTACCCTCTGGAAGTGTGTGACTGTCCCCACACTACAAGGCTCAGACTTTGACTTGCACATTTGGACAGGAGAAGGAGATCAAGCTGACTGACTAAATCCTCTTAAGGTACTTTTCCAGTTCTATCATAACAGACAGGTCACTGTGAATGCTGTGCTGCTCTTTTAATGTCCAGAAAACTCACATGCACTGGGAAAAAGAAGAAAAACAGTAAGAAAGAAGAAAAGAAAGACTAAAAAAACCAGCATACTAAATGTAGTGGGAGAGAAGGCTGGGGATGGCTACTGCTTTGCTCATCACACTCGGGTCCGCACAACCCCAACCCTTTTTCTCTAGGAAAAGCTCAACCATATGAGGATTTCTAGGGATTCCTTAATGCAGCAGCACTAGGCTGACATGTAAGGAGGCAGGATTTCAGACAAGGTATTTCACCTATTCTTCTAAAGGGATTAGTTCATACCAAACCATTCCACTAATTCATGGAAGAATATTCTCTTTTATATGAAGATGATGACAATAGTTTAAACCACACATGTAGGCACAGTTCTAAACAGAGTGATTAGGATCTTCTGGGAGAAGGATCACCTCCTCATCCCATGCGCACAGCACAGAGGACATCAACATCTTGCACCATGGTGAAGACGCGTGACAGCTTACTGAGCAAATAAAGCAGATATTCATGTAGCGGTACATTTAGCTCCTGGGCATAATCAGGATTTCTGATTAAAAAGAACACGTTCTGCCCCCACAAATTCACAAGGAGCCCCATGATTGCTCTGTGGGAAAACTGGCTGTAGGAGAGACTTGGAAAGGAATGGGGCAGCTGCAGGAATCACAGAACCCTGCGTCTGACACGGTGGCTGCAGGAGAGAACTCGGAGCTGGCAGTGTCTCCAAGGCCAGCATCAGGGCAGGATGGGCTGATGAAGTCTGAGTAGATGCCACAGCTTGTAGCTTTTAAGATCTAAGTAAACAGTGTAAAGGGACATGGAACCAGGGCTCCGTATGCAGATTTTTCTCCATTATGTTTCTGAGCTGTTTTTTCTCTTTTCACTCCCAGCTATGGAAGACGCCAAAGCTGCTAAATATCAAGCGTGTATAATGGGAATCCCATGAGCTGGGGGAATGGCCAAGATTCAAAGATATGTCCAGAGGAGAAAAAAAATATTAGAAAGAAAAATGATAAAGAGAGAAATAAGCACAGAGACGTGGGTGGAAGAAAAGGAGGAGGAGGGGGAAAGATCAGACCCAGGATTTCTCATCGGCTGTTCTGTTTTTTAGGTCACCACTTAATGGCAACAGAACCATTTTTATTATTGTTGCTGTTGTTATTCCTGTTATTAATTACAGCTCTTACCCTTGGTCCTAAAATCCATAAAGAACATAGGCTTTTTTATGCCAGATACTGCACGTGAGCACTCACAATGCTGGCCAGAGGTCTCGTCTGTGAGCTGCACGTTGTGCAGAGCCCAACACGCTCCAGGCCGGCATCAAAGGAAAGGGCCATCCCTCAGGACCTCACCCCTGCACTCTTCAACCCCTCTTACAACACTACTGCCACTGGAGGAATCTTGGCCCCGAACTACTGGGTGTTGCACTACTTTTTCTCAAAGATGGTTTCTTTCTGGACACCATGTCATTAACACATTGAGATGAAAAACAAAGCTCCAACCTTAAGGTCTGGAGGTGACAGTGTCATATATGACAGGAGGGGAGGCTGTGGCCAAGTCTGATGTCAAGGCAGAATGCAGTCATAAAACAAGATGGCAGAAGACTCTTCAGTACAGTGGTTTCCAGATAATGCTGAAGACTCCCCCAGTCAGGCCCTGATAATCTGCTTTTTTCCAGGCTGGCTAGCAACACCCATCCCATAGGATTTCTCTCATGGCAGCCTCAAACCTCACAACCTACATACATGTATATGCAATTGTCTTTTCCTGCACTACTTGTATGCTTTTAGGACACAGGCTGAAGGGGAAAATCCCACCATTGCCCCAGTCTACAAGGATCAAGTGTGAAGAACAGTGGGGCTGGGAAGAAGAAAGGGTCTTGCTATTGCTCACACTCCAGCAGCTGTGGCTGGAGGAGGCTGCAGGGAGCAAGGGCACCGATGGGATCATTCAGTTCTAGGAAGAGTCTCACTTTTTAACAGTCAAAAGCTATTAGCACATGCACCAAAAGGATAACAAACGCACTTGGCAAAAATCTTGTCTTTGTGTCTGCTCCCATTTTGGAGACAGGTTCTTTGTTTCCATTCCAGCCTAGGACCGTCGGTTGGTAACAGAGGAACGAAGCAAAAAGCTCACAGTAAAGAGTGATAAACTGAAGTTACAGCAGCTCATGTTACTTCACTAAAGATTGAGGTGAATTTAATAAATGCCACTAATCTTGTGTTATTTTTAAGCATGATACATAAACTAGATGTTATTTCCTGCACGTTAGAGATGGCAGAATTGAGGTCCAAGGCCAACTAAGAGCTTTATGCAAGACTACAAAAACTGAAGCAGAACCAGGACTGGAACCCTGATGCTATGCGTGCTCCTCCTAACAGCACTAATCCCAAAGCAGACCCTTGGAAGTCATTAACCTACCTTCAGAAATCATTATATCTGAAATCTGCTATGAGATTTGGGCTTGAGGATGGGCATTGCTTTAAAAAATGTAATTAAAAAAAACCAAACAAACATAAAGGAACCCAAGTAAAGATCCAAAAAAAGAACCAGAGACTCTGAGGGCTTCCAGAGGCTGGACCTTCACCACTGAGCACACACTTGCACACTGTGCATTTTGCAGGCCTGCAACGCAACTGGCAACACCGGGGATGGATAAGATAAACAGAAAGAAAAAAGGAAAGGCTCTTCCCTTCTCATTCCAGTGTATTTGGTTTTCTATAGGAAACATGCAACAGGATGAGGGCAGGGGGAGGAAAAGCTGGTTTTATTTCCTCAGCCACTTATCTAAGCAATGCATCAGCAAACGCAGCTTCGTTCAAGTCTATCAATACTCATGAAGAGGCTCCTCCCTCTCACCAGCATTTGAGTCTCTGCTGCCTTGCTTCCTTTGCACAGGTACAGCTGAAGTGTGGTTGTTGCCAGATCCCAGATGAAGCTGGCTGATTTCAGTACAGCTCTTAGTAAACAAGTGACTGGTTTCACTCCATCAGTCAATGCCAAATCTCACCCCGAGAGCTGGACAGGAAAGTACACTGTGAAACTCTGCAGCTTCAGTCCCAGCACACTGGCCATGTCCCGAGGGGCAGCCCCAAAGCATGTTTCTGGAAGCAGTTTACATCTTGCACAACAAAAGAAAGACAAGGAGGAACAAGAAAAATTTCCCCTGATGTTGTCACTAAGAAACCTGAGGAGGAGCTGCCTCGCTCCTTACAGTCCCACGTTCATAATGAAGATATAGGAAATAATGGGACAGTTTAATAGGAAGACAAGATGCAATTAATGTACTGAAAAAGGAGGGACAACCGTATTTAGCAGCACAAAGAAAATTATTACCTCTTCAAAACCAATCTCATTTTTACCTGCTTGAAACCTTTCAACCCTCCACCTCCATTTCAGGCAGAAGTTTTCAAGGCGAAAAAGGGTATCTCCCCCCCCCCCCCCACACCTCCCCCCCCCCCCCCAGCTCTTTTTCATAGAGTAATCCGTGTTGCTGCTTCTGACAAGCCATTATTCATCTTGAACCTGTCCATCCCTCCCACTGGGGCTCCAGATGGATCTAGCAGTAAATCCAGTTAGTAGCTCCTGCCAGCCATGGCAACATCCCCTGATGCAATGCTGGGGGAAATTGACTATGTCCACGTGTGTGTGACAAAGAGTGTGTGTATGTGTGTGCAGGCAGGTAGACATGTATGTGGTCAGGCCAGAAAGGGAAACAGTAACCAAGGAATCAGGCAAAAAAGTCCTTTTCTACTCTCACAGCCAAACTACTCTTCCAAGCGGAGGAGTGGAAAAGCTCTAGCAGAAACAGCTAAATGATACTAACAGCAAAGGGTCGTCAACTACTCAGCAGATCTCCTCCATGCCCCCAGACTTGCTGGTGCTGGTGTAAAGAAAATTGTCTGATAACCCCCGAGGTCCTCAACAGATATAAAGTATGGGCAGCCACAGAGCATCACACAACTCTACCACAGTGTCTTGTGATACTCAGTGACAGCCCTGGTTCATTCAGCTCCCATTCCACCAGCAGCTTCCTCCCCTTCCCTGGGGTCAGGTAGCTGGTTATGTTTAAAAACTAAATGTGGCCAAGATGAAAACTGCTGTTGCCACCACTGTTACATGTGACTCAGGCAGCAATAGCCAGTTCACAGGCAGTAAAGTTACAACTGATGTAAAAAGAAACAAGCAGAGTGTGGTGCTGCCTGTACAATGTTATTGGCCCAGGTATGGCCCAGGTTTGCCTATAGTGCAACACTAGTGGCCATGCTGCCAAAAAGCATCACTTTTCTAGGCAGACATTTCTGGTAGCTGCTTCCAGATCACCCTGAACATGAGACAAGATGTTGGAGAGGCTGAGGGAAAAAATACTCAGAGGCTGAGGATTTAGAAGACCATGTGAGGAGCCTTTTACGTACAGACAGATGTGGAGGATGTGTGTGCATACCTGTGTGAAAGGCACGTGGGAGCGTGTGTCCTTGGTGAGCACAGAGGCACATTGGAGTGTTTGTGTGCTGCTGCAAGCACACAGATGGAACTGCTCTGAAATGGCTTCCAAGCAGTGGCTCACCCCATCAGTCACTAACCCTTCCAGTCTGGGTTCACTGTTCTACTACGGCGAGCTGCTGTAGCCGTACCGGGAAGGTACAAGCTCACTAAGTGGGAAATGAACAAGTGTCACGAAACAAAATCAATAGCCTGGAGCCAAAGCTGTTTCTCTGCCTCTCCTGTCTCCGATTTGTGTGTGTGCATGCATGTGTGTGTGAGTGTAACTCCAGGGCTTCTTTACCTCCTCCATTCCCTTCTTTCCCCACCACTGCCAATGTTGCTAATGAAAGCTGGTGTCCAAGCCACCAGACAAGCCCATCACTACAATCAGAACAACCGTGAGAGATAGCAGCCTGCAGGCTCATCAAGCTGTCCTGACGCTGGCCAGCCTCATGCACATGAAGATGCCAATCTCGCCTCCCTTCCATCCCTCCTCCTCCTCTTTGGCAGCCCAGTCTCCTCACCCTCCTCCCCCTCCATGCGCCCCTTCTCGCCCTCCCCCTGCACAACACCAGAGGAACGCCAGCCCAGGCCACATCCCCGCTGCTGTCTCTTAATGCTTCTGATAGAAAATGCCCAGCAGGCTGAATCTTTCCTAGAAAAGCAAGGGCAGGTCGGAAGGCATATGGTTGCTGTCCTCTGAGCTCGGGGTGACAAGGTCTGTGATGCTGCTGCATCCTTCCCAGGCAGAAAAGGGGGAAAAAAGAGAGAGAGAGAAAGAGAGAAGGATCGCCTGCTTGAGCTTTGGGAAATCACAGGCTGCTCCCAGCAGTGAGCAAACCTCTCTGACCCTGTGCCACACTGTTGAGCATGTATCACACCACACTGCTGGGCACGTACCACCCCACACTAGTGTGGCAGAGCTGGCCTGGTCTTGAAATGAGAATTAGAAACGTAGAGAGTCTGAAATCTCGTGTTATTTTCTTTCTACCCTCTGAAGCGAATGAATATGGAATCATAGAATCCCAGCCTGGTTTGGGTTGGGAGAGACCTTAAAGCTCCTCCAGTTCCAACCCCTGCCACGGGCAGGGACACCTTCCACTAGAGCAGGTTGCTCCAAGCCCCTGTGTCCAACCTGGCCTTGAACACTGCCAGGGATGGGGCAGCCACAGCTTCTCTGGGCACCCTGTGCCAGCGCCTCAGCACCCTCACAGGGAAGAGCTTCACAGGGAAGGATGATCCTGCTGGAAGCAGGAATTACCCTGCTGCTCCCTCAGCCAGTTGTGCCGAGTGCCTTGGCTGGTCTTTGTGGTAAGGGCAATATGGCCTTTGGAGCATAAGGAGACCACTGCAGGGGAGGATGAAGGCTGGCACACAAGGGCCAAGGGCTGCTATCATCTTGGAGACTCACTTTTCCACCAGACAACCAAATTCACTGGCTGAAAAGAATCAGGACAATGCTTCTTCCACTTGCTTTATGGAGTCTGCTCAGCATCCTCTGTCCCGGCCACCTTTATTATTGGCAGGAGGGGAAATCCACAATTCCAGATTGTGTTTTGCCCTGAGGTACAGGATAAATTTAGGATATTACAATGTAGGACTTTTACAGGGTTGTCTTTCAACAGCAGCATGTTCTCATAAAACGCAGAATGGAACAACACATATTTCCTCCTTAAATGAGCAAAAAGGCTCTTCTTTCATACAAATGCTTTCTCTCAACATACAAAGTCACTGAGCTCTCTTACTACACCAACAAAGTTTCTTTCCAAACCATAGACTTCACCTTTAACAATCAATATTTCCTTTCCACTTGCTCAGCTTTCAAGGTCATACGTTGAACAGATTAATCACCCTTTGAGAAATCTCTTTCTCTTGGGCTGATGCTAGTAATGATTATTACATGGAATTTAAAGCAAAAACACACCGAACAGGGCTTGGGTTTGTCTTCCCAATGGAAAGTTAGGCCAAGAAAAAGAAACTGCTGTTTGTCCAGAATAAAAGGGCAAATAAAATCATAGCCAGGCTTTTAAAGATGCTATTACATATAGTGAAGTAGAAGAAAAATTACTTGATGACAGTGGCCTTTTAAAACTACACAGAGCAGGAGCAAGAAGCAGTTAGCCAAAGGTTATCTATATTCCGCTACTTGTACATGTGCCCATAGATCCTGCTTTAGAAAAGTCCATTCACAGTTATGACACTGTATTCATAACACTGAACAATTCCCTGTAGTCCTACATGCCATCATCCCCACTGGTTCCATACAGTAGCTTTTAACAATATTTATCTAGATGGGATTCTAGCACACTGTAATACTAGCCTGCTCTGGAATGCAGTGCAAACTGTGGGCGAAGTGAAGCAGAAGAAAAGTTTGGGACCTTGTTTTGTTGTCTTGTCTTTTAAGGAGCAAATGTCTCTGTTATCAAGATGATTTGTGTCCCAGAAGCACAGAAATGGATTTACAACATGGAGTTACAACATTACAGATGGAGTTACAACAAATGCCAGTAAGCATCGGCACCCTAGCACTAAACCACAGCACTTAGCAAGATTATCTGCTATAGCTGGGCTTGAGCCAGAGGTTTCCTACCTGAACTGGGAATGCATTGGCTTGGGCAGCACTGATTCCAGTGGGAAAACCCAGGAGCTCACCAACCATAACAGCTGAGATCTGTTCAGACTCAGTCTAAGACAGACTTCAGATTCAAATTTTCTAGCTTTGATATGGAACTGAGAGGGGTTTGTACCTGGAAATGATCTGAATGGAATCAGATCATGCAGAATCACTGGAAATCAGAATCCCTGGAAATCTCCAGTGAGATCTAACATTGTAACAGGCTGGCATCTCTCAAGACCTCACTGGATTCCTATCATGGGTTGGTCTTAAGCCTGTAGTTTAAACATCCAGCCTTACCGCCCACTCCAGAGTGCTGCTCTGCTGATAACCACTGCTCTGCCTTCAACAGCTCTTTCACCCAAGGATCCGAGAGTGCTCCACCAATCTCAGAGATAATAATTCCAATCATCCCCTTTCTTGGAGGCACATAAAACTTATTGTCCTTCTGTAGCAGATACATTACTCACAATATGTTGACATAAGATGGAGAAGGTCAAACAGTAATGAAGTGGCAGTGGTTTGGAGCAGAACCCAGAAGTCCAATAGCCCAGACCCCCATTTAATCTACTAAGCTTCACTCTAACCTGTTTTTATGTTTCAGAAGGAAAAGCAGAAGAGTAACGACTGTGACTTACCAAATGTCTAAACACAAGTAGGAGAAATAAAAAGTCTATTGCAAAATGGTGAGCACTTTTGCATGCATTTCTCTTGCCATGTCACTAAGAATTACAATCTGCCTATATGCCTAAGCTCATTGAGAACTTATAATGATAATTAGAGTGTCAGAATTCCCTTGGAGATCTGAGCAAGATCTTATTTCCTGAAGTAGCTCAGGGAGAGGAGATTGCATCTACAACTTGCCCATTCCTTCATAAGCACTAAAAATGTGGATGTATTTTCAATTCCAGCTGAAGGGGCAGACAGAAGCCACCTGCACAACACCCCCAATAGTCATGATGTGTGTGACACTACAGCAAAGGCAAGGGGCAATAGATTCTGACATTGCTCCATAATGGAAACTCCTAAAACTTGTGTCCAGAGCTCTTGGGAAAACAAACAAAACTCCAAATCTAGAACACCTGAATGCCTTTGGCCAATGCAGGTCACCACATCTTCCCTCACCTTGGCAAGCGTGTGGTTCACTTCATGCCTGGAGTCTCCCCTTGTGATGATTTCTCTGTTTTATGCTCTGCTAGAGAGTGATCACATCACTTGCCAAGGAATTTCAGCTCCCCTTACTTTCCGTGGGAGACGCAAGCCCTCTCCCTTCACCAAGAAGCATACGCTCCCTGGAGAACTGCTCCCTTAAAGGCCACCAAAAGAAGCCTCCAAGTGACGTACAGAGCCTGGCTGCAAATGTCTCAGCTCTGTGTGTTTCCTGGGCCAGGAAGGGGTTAAAGCCATCAGGGCAACAACAAAAGCAAAAGATCCTGAACATCATTTCATGCAAATGACCTTTCAGTGGCTTCCTGTTGGTTCACTGTGCTCTTGTCTGCCAGGGCCCCGGGGCCTTCAAAACCTGGGGCTAGATTTTAACTCATCTCCCCTTATCTGCTTGACTGACTGTCAGCCTCGCACATCTCCCTGCTTGTGATGAAGGCCTTAATTAGTGCTTGTCTGTTTACCCTTTGCCTATTGCCACCTCCCTGTTCCTCTCCCTCTCGCTATTCTTCTCCTTTCTCTCTCCCTCTCCCATCACCCTCGGGCTTGTTTGCTTAGCTGGGCATCTCTTGTTTACTCAGGAGGGACGTTAGAATATATGTAAATAAAGGAAGCCCAAACTCCATTAAAACAGATCACACAAAAAGATACAAAGAAATCAACACAGAAGCATATTTGCACATTCAGAAGCATTGTTAAAGCATTGTTAAAGCTGGCCTCTTGCTTTTCTCAAACCAAACCCTTTTGCTGCCTTCTGAATTCAAATGCAGTTAGGAAATGGAGCTGCTTTTTCCCTTCTCTCTTCCTTTCTTTGGAAACCGTTATCACAAAGCACACAGACAGTACATAATGATCATGCAGTACCTGCCTGATTTGCTCTTTCTGGAGATAACACCACCTACTTTTCATCATCCAGCACCAGTGCATGCTGCCCCACCAGGCTTCTACCTCAAGAATGCATGCAAAACTTGTTCGGCTTTCCTATCCTAAGATGCACAGAGAAGGGAAGCAGGAGGATCACACATGTTTTTCCTCCAAAAAAAATATGCTGGATAGCAATTTGCCATCAAAATTATTCAAAGAAACTGGAAGTTGCAGAGAATAAAGCAGTATTAAAAGACAGGCTGAGCATCCACCTTCTCAGCTTTACCTCTTATTTGGTTTCTTAGATTACATGGTCTATTTGGCCTATTACATGGCCCCTGTTGTAGAGGGCTGATGGATGAACAGCTACAGCCTGAAACTGCTCCAACAAGAGCCCTGTGCTCAGCATGGCAGACACACATACATACTAGGAAATGACAACTGTCTTGAAGATGTTACTAAACAAGCCAAAACACAGCATGGAAGGGTAAAGCCAACATCATGCAGCATCTTACTGGCAGACTCACAGACGGAGCCTGCATCCTCCACATGCTGGGCTAGTTCCTATCCACTGGACTTTATTTACTGGCCTTGCTGTAAAACGACACGTTAAAACTTGACTGCTTCCTACAGTGGTTCATGAAGCAGAGCCTGGAATGTCTTGTCCTCCCAGGGTGGCAGTCACAGTGCCTGTCTGCCCCATAGCCTAGGCCTCAGACATCTCCTCCCGGCTGTCTGGTTGTTTGGCACAAGAAGAAGCCATGTGAAAACCCATGCCAAAGCTGCCACGTGGCCAGGACTGCTTATAGTGAGTCTTATTATGTGTCTGCCAGCCTGATGTACCATTTCCAAAATGTTGGAAAGCTCTGATGAAAGCAGAATAGTGCCCTATTGCAGAGAGGGCAATCACAAAAGCAGGAACTTGTGATGCTGGGTACAGATTGATGGTGGTTTACACAGCCTTCACCATTAAGCTGGGGCTAAAGTCAGGCTGGGTGCTGAGAGCTGCATCTTATGTCCATTGAAAATAGGATGCAGTGTGCATTCCTCCAGTGACACCAGGCAGCTGGGAAATCTTAGCCGCAGAGCTTCCCCTGACACATTCATCCCTAATAAAAGCTGCTTCATACCCGTAATATGGCTCATAAAATTCACTTTGGAGCCAGATGCTTAGTAAAAATTCTGCAAGGCTTACAGGACTTCACTGTCAAAGGGTGTAGGTGTTGGGATCAAAAGAGGACCTATGACTATCCACTCAAACACACAATGCAGGCTGGAGTCCTGGGCTGCTCGGGTGCTTGCCAAAGATGTTTCCAGACTTAGCAAACATCACAGGAAATAGCAAAGTTCAGGGGCTGCCAAAGAGCAAAGGACAGAAGAGAACAGTTCTCCCATTAGCAGGTAAAAGCCATTAGCTTTAACGGGAGTAATGTGCTCAGATCATGAGAGAGGCAGGGAAAAGGAGAACTGGATTGATAAAGGAAAGCAGGGAAGGAAACATGATGACAAGAGGAAAAACAGAAAAGAAGTTTCTCTCTCTGACAGAGAATTATCAGAATAATTCATATGTGGGAATAAGGCACACACTATAGTGATGTCTGGAATAGACAGACTGATCCAGAGGTCTGAGGCTAGGGAGAGACAGACAGACACAGGAAGATCTTAGCATAAAAAGAGAAAGGAATGTGGTAATGCAGGGATAGATGGAGCCAGGGCTGGTGAATGTCCGGAAGACAGTCACAGGCCTGGCCAAACATGTCCTGACCTATACAGCAGTTCAGCTCTATACATGAGTGAGACAGCTGTGCCAGATGCTGTGCTGAGCAAGGTTACTCACAGAATCACAGTCACAGAATGGTTTGGGTTGGAAAGGACCATAAAGTTCATCCAGTCCATCAGTTCTCAGGCAATGCCAGAGCTCACTCTACTTGCTGCCAACAGCACTCCATTTGCTGCTGTCTTCCTGGGATTTGCTTGGGATTAGGATCCTCCTAACAGATCCAGTGAGACTTACAAAAATAGGGTAAAAATACCAAGGGAAAGAAACAAAAAGCCAACATCACTTCTTGTGACAGTTGTAAGTATTGCTGGGTTGGATCTTGGGAGACCTGACATTTTTCTACTGAAATCTGTAGGTGGATCTACTCCCAGCTATGAACAGTTCATGAATCAGAGACCCAAGGTCATTTTTAATTGGATTGAGAGACATTTCAGGGTCTATTTGCAAGTATTTGTAAAAGTTGAAATTTTAGAGACTACACAGTCATTAGCAGGGTGTGTTTGCAGGCACACAATTACCCGCATTGCAGAAGATGATCAGGATTGTTACTTGCCTGTTGGGGCCTGAGTTGTAAGATTTTAGTTTGTCCTGATAGTATCTTCTAAGACCTGAACATTGCAAGAGGTTGCATCACTCCATGGTTTTAAATACTAGTGACACACCAGGTGAGAAACGCCACGCCTCAATCTCAGCACTCAGTATGACCTGGGGCAGGGAGCCATTTGTACTGAGAGGCATTCCCCTTTAGCTGCCAAGGTAGAAAGGCTGGAGCCTCCTCACCCTAAAATCCATGTGGATCAGGCCCAACCATGCTGAAATCACTAACATCAAAGGAGAGTGTGTCCTTCTGCACGTGCTCTTTCTTGAGCAGGGGTCTCGGTGCACATCTGATCCTACACGAAATCTCAGCAGAAATTAAACACCAGGCTCTGTTTTACAGTGAGAACAGATTTGGGTGGCCTGAGAAAAGAGCAGGAAAAGAGGAAGTAGAAGAGGCCTGTTTGTTTCTCCTCTCTGCTCAGCTCCCTTGAGAGCAAAGGAAGCTGCTGTGGGGAATCTGTGTGATCAGCAGATTCACACAGCAGTTTTTGTGACAGACTAATTATTGCCTGGGCACAGTCTCTTGACATGGGTCAGGGTAACCAGGAACCACACGGGCAGTCAATAAAGACTGACTCCAAGAGCTGCTCTTACATGTATTGCTTTCCAAAAAATGAGAGTAAATAGTCAATTGCAGATAAAACACAGCCTCAAATCCAGCCTGATACAGCTAATTGAGGATAGAACTAACAGACATGGACATTTACATTCTAAAGCGAGGCAGTAGTCCTGAAACCCACCATCCTGTCTCCTTGACATATGATAAAATAGTTCTGCCTTTTATTGGGCATCTGCCAATAGCTACTCCCTCTGAAGCAAACATCAATGGCTTTCTGACCACAAAGCCAGTTTTAGTTACCAGGTACTGAAATATAGCCCAGGAATCAGTGATTTCAGAGACAACATGCAATGCCTACTTGTACAGCTCAGGGGGGTCGTAGTCCCAATCCTGCCTGCTCTTGTCTGAAAAAGTTAGCCAGAAATGGAAAAAAAAACCCCAACAACCTCAAAATGACATTTAGAAATGACTATTTTGAGTATCAGTTGAAGAGCTGGAGTAAGACTAAGTAAACCCCATGGAGGATGTTTGTTTAAGTCACACCTTGGACCTTTTATTCCTCCAGAGCTCTTGGATGTGATCCATTTCATCCATTCATACTACCTCTTTCTGACACCCAAGTGCCTCACCTTTATCACCTGAACAACGTCAAATGATGCCATTTAAAGATGCTTTTTAACCCCCTGATGTACCTGCTGCTTCTGAGATGCTTAAGGAGTTTCAGACATGTTCCATCCTACAAATATATTCCTATGGCTAATAAGTATTCCAGACAAAATGTGAATATTTCCACACTCCTCAGATTAAGTTTCCATATATAGAAGGTGAAGCTTACTTAATATTAAGCCATATTAACAATGCTAACACTAATGGAAAGAGATGCTTCAACTACTTTTCCACTTTTTCCTCTAGAAACATTGATTGCTTCTGTACTTATAATAGTCTGTATTTACATACATATTTCTAAGCCTTACATAACAACTTACTAACTTCCTTCTTTTTCTTTTGCTGCTAAGCATTGATGTTTTCAGTGTTCAACACTGTAATCTCACCTATGTATTGGAAACACATCTCACCACAACCAGGCCAGCACCACTGGATTCATTTAGATAACTCAAAGCATATTAACACAAAAGTCCCCCCATACAAGCCTTAACTAAACTGGGATGCTCAATGCTACAATCATCACTTACACCAGTTTCTGAAGGGTTTGTTACTGGCCACTCAAAGTACAACTGAACAGCAGGGGTGCCAGGGACCATCTCAACAGGGAGTCCTGAAACAGCCATGTATTAGCACTGCCCAGACTGTGAGGCAGACTTTATGAAGGGAAAACCTTTCACAACTTTTTTGCCTTGCAAAGACCAGCTGGGAACCATTGCACTGACTCAACAGCTTCCAGTTGAAGAAAAATACCAACTTTTCTATATCCAATTAATATTCACCAGGGCAAATGAAAGAGGACAGAGTGCACAATGCACCCCTTTGAACTTCTATAGACGTCTAACATCCGAGAAACACTTCATGAACACACATCAAATAAGAGTTGCAATGCCCTACAAAGCAAGAAATCACCACTACCCGATGTCCTAAGGCATAGCATAGAGAAGAAAAAGACAGTTACAAAACTGAGTCCATGGGTGGGTCAGGAATAAAACCAGTATCTACCAGTGCCCAATTCCAACACTTCCTATGCAGTGTCATGCTATGGATGATGTTCCAGCATGCATTAACCTCCTGGCTTCTGCCTGACAACGCATAGCAAAAGCTAAACCTCATAATATGTAACACAGTAACTCATAATACATACATAACAAAGGATAAAACACATCTGTTATTGCTGGGACTGACTGAAAACAGAGTGGCTGAAGAGAGTGGTAGATCTAAATGAGCCTGTCTGTTGTACTCTGCACTGGTCTTTCACTGCTCAAAGAGATGGCGATGCATAGAGGGCTCTAGTTCTACCTGTGTTTTATTTCTCTGACGTTATCAGAATGCAGATAAATAAAGGCAAACCAGTCCTGGGCGGATGCATGGAGATAGTTGTGGCTCACTTCACCTGTACTCCTCACTGGCAGGATGAATCGTTTCCTGGTACCAGAAAGTCCTTCAGACATACCTAAGGAGGGCTGTAAGCCCAGCTAATGTGCCCCATTGCTCTGCAGGGGGGTTATATGTAATATCATGTAGGTCCTCTTATCATTCTAAAACGCACTGAAAGATAAAGCTGCCATTAACACCTTGATTAGACCTGGTCTAGAAGCAGTTTCTATAGGAATTTTCATAATCAAACTCCTTCACTGCACTGAATCAGAGCATGAAACTGAGAACTCTGAATTACTCAAATCCGACAATCCTGGGGGAATGTCAGCTTGTTCAGTAGAGTTGAAAGGTTTTGTTCTGATATCAACAGTTATATTTTTATTGGATTTAATTTTGACTTAATAATAAATACGGGACATCTGAGTGAAATATGTGGATCTCAGAATTAGACATTTACCATGTCATAAAAAACTGAAAGGGAATTATTAGCAAAATATCATGTTTCAACACTGTCAACATTTCCCATATCGCTACTTGTAAAAATTGAGGATTTGGATTTTTCCTGTTGCAATATCTCACTGAAACTGTTCTGATTTCCACAGAACTGCACGTTTCAACGTCTTGCTTCACTAGACTTTAACACTTCCTACTTGGGCAAACATTTTTTTCTCCCACCTTCTCTTCTCCCCTGCCCTCCCCTCCTCTCCCTCACATGGAAGCGATTCCAAAGGGAGTCTGCAGTCAAGACACAGATTGTTTTGTTTCCACTTTCATGCCAGCCTTGTTGATGCCATTACCTTGGCTTTGGAAATGGAGTTTGGGATCACAGCCAGCTGGCGCTGCTTCAGTAGCATTTTCCTTTCTGGAGCTTGGCATCTAACACACCAAAAAGATACTCTCCTCGATAGGTTGCAACACTTTGTGGGAAAATCAAATTACTTGACAACGTCCCTTTCAAGTTCACAATGGCTCACACTGGAAAATGAATTAAAGATTTTCTTCCTGCCACATGCAATCAGGAATCACACACTGCCTGCTTGATCTCTGGGTTCTGGGTTTGGTTGGGCACGAAGGGATGGTTTGGGGTTTAATTATTACAGTTTTCTTTTTTGCAGAATAACAAAACCAAAACAACAGCAACAAAAGCAAAAACCAATGACCCAACAACAGCATAATGCAGTGAAAGAACAAGAGAGGAGCAAGCCTGGGAACAGGAGCCCCCCTCCACTGTTATTGTAAAAGTCAGCATAACTTGCGTTGGGAGGTCAGCAGTGAGGGATGAAGAGAGTATAAGGAATTGCTTCTGTTGTACATGGTGTAAATTCATTTATGAAGAAAGTAGCTGCACCAGTACAGAATACATCCCTGCCTCTGTGAATACGTCGTCAAGCCGAAGTGGCACTGGCCCTTCTGTTGAGTCTGTCCTAGTGCATCTTACTGCCCATCCAAATCAAGAACAGTGGCACAGACACGCTTCTTTAGGTGTCAAGAATGAAATCTGTGGATCTGTTTCACACCAGCTTCTAAAAACTGTTAGAGAATGACTGTTACCTTTGAACCATCCCAGGCAGAATGGAACTCTGACAGCGATGAACGTTCCTGCGGTCTGCCCCGTGTACGGGTGGAGGCCCAGCTGTGTTTGAACTGAGCTTTTCAGTCTGGCACCAGCAACTGGAACACACACCTTAAGCGGTAGGGAAAAATGCAGAAAACAGGTACAAGGTTGAAATTCAAATCCCCATTAGCCTTTCTTTATGAAATCCTGCAGCCCTGTGACTTGCCCTGTTATCAGGATTATTGCTCACGCTTTGAACTTCTTTGAGTACAAGCCACCACAGTTTGCCATCTATTCTGCAGATACTTGCCAAGACAGAAGCTCCAGAGGAAGAGGTGATGGATGGAGGCATGGGGCCTGTTTCCACCTAGAGATCTATTACACTGCGCCTTTGGCACCAGCCCCAGTTAAACATGCTTTTATTTTCCTACACCTAACATCATTTCAAAATCAGATGGCTTAAAAGAGCAACTGAAGAACAACCCTCAGATAGCGTAAAGATGGGGATGGGTCCTGCAAAGGGTCTGCACTCTACAGGTGGGACTTTGTCTGCTGTTAGGCTCTTCTAGGTTTATTTTAAGATTGCTCCCCACTCCCACCATTCCTGACACTGGGCTCCAGGCAGAGGTAACGGAGGAGGAGGAGAAACTCTGACAAGGGAGTATCAGTGGAAGAAGTGGTACCAGGAATTTTACTCTGCTGGGTGTGATGCACTCGAGTGCAGCTGACAAATCCAACTGCAGGAGACTCTCTGATGCTCTCTCCCATTACTGTGTTACTCCCTAGAGCGGCAAGTGCCCTATATCTGCAGAGAGCTACGAGCCAGGGTTTTCTACACACAATGCCAGGGTTAGTCAGGAAGAAGAACAACAAAAACATCTGACAATGAGAAGCAGACTCAGAGAGGGCATTTTAAAACCCAAACACACGCAGCCATTTACAGCACGCATTGAAAAGCTCTGCCAATCTGGCACTGACAGCCTAAAAAAGCCAAGACTAGTGAAACCAGATGGTATAAACATGGGATCTCGTGCCTATCACCACCAGTTTGCCAGTTGGAATCCAGAGCCATGATTAAAAGCTGTTGCTGTGGCTATGACTAAAGTGACTGCTATCTGTTGCCTCACAAGTCGGCTTCAGTGAATGTATCTGCTGCTTTGTATTTCCAGTGGATAGCTGGCTCGTGTGGTGTGGAGCCATGGTTTGCATTGCTGACCCCCTGCCTTGAGTGAAGGTCAACTAGAGAGTGGAACAAGAACAAACTGTCCTCCCAGAATTCCCCAAAGCAACAATATGATGTAAAGAAAAAGACTAATAAAGGCAAAAAGGAAAAGCACCACAGAAAAAGCAGGAAAAGATCCCAGGTAGGAGGGCAGAGCTGCAAATGGAGGCACTGCACGTGGGGTGGAACTGTCAGATGTGCCTAAGCCTACAGTAACCAGCTTTTAATTCCGACTAAAAGGAGTTCTACAACTCCCAAGGGATTCTCTAAGCCTCAAATTTACTGGAGAAATATTTAATTGACTAGCAGCTACTGGAATACGAGAGACAGAAAACATAAAGAAACTGTGTTTAGGAACTCCATCAATAATAAAATCCATATAAATGTTTTTCACTTCATCCTGTCAGGATGTAGCCAGTGACTGTACTTAGGAATAAGCAAATCATTTCCCAGGTGATTTTGTTGTAAATGTATCAAATGAAATGAGAATAATTTCAGGTTAACTGAATTGCCTTAACCATAAAGGTTCTGATCCACAGAAATGCAACTGGGCCAGGGTAGATGCTCAGCACCTGGCAAGATCTGGCTTGAACCAACCTACTCCTTTACCTTGTTAAAGATAGTACCAAGTTCATTTGAGGTTATGCTCCCTTAAAACATGGATTAAATAAGCAGCCACCAGACCTAATCCTCTTGGCCCTTCAACTGTTGTGATATATACAGATACATTTGTCTTTTAACTTTATCCAACAATATTATTCCCAGAAGTAATTCCTAGTCTAGAGCTTTTCCCTGAGGAACTAATGTAGATATTAAATGTGCAAAATTCAAACAGGATATACATGTACACAGAATATTCCTGATCCAATCCTGATCGAAAACAATCAAGATTCATTTGCAGATGTCAGGACCTGCTAATTCAATATTGATCCCCTATGTTTTCAAATTACCTTTTGCTGCTTCCATGTTTGTTGTGTAGAATAGTCCTAGAAGGTAGCAATGATAAGCAACATAAACTCAAATTAAGTACATTTACAGAAAGCTTCTGGGTAACAACATGCAACGCAAGACATTTCTCATTACCTGCTTCAAGTCTGGCAGTGCAGACTGACCCCACCTAAGTCCATTTCATACTCCAGGCAGATAGGCACTCTATCCATCATCCACCAGCTCAGCAGGAGGGTCATCAGAACACCAGCACAAATACCATGTTCATCTCTAAACACATTAGGTTCCTAATTTATACTTTGTTTTGGAAGATCCACCTGTCCACACCTCAAGAGGAATGGCTGCATTTCTCCCATCTGCTACCAAAAGGAGTGCCCTGAGAGCCCAGTCTACCCGCAACAATCAGCCATCATTACCTTCAACTTTCACAGCAAGGCCATCTCCTACACACAGACCGGAGGGTCTACAACACAGCCAATACACAGCCAATATAGTTCTAACTCGAGAGGGTTGCACTTCTGGTGCAGACCAAAGCTTCCTCACCCTTTATATTCAGTGGGGCTTGGCCTGCACTGATTGCACTGCCTTTTCTGGAGGTCTGAACTTTACTGTGTGACCTGAACCCTAATACTAAAGAGGTGCAAGGCTATAAATTCACCCCAAGACTCAAGTGTTTCCTCAACACTAAGTCTAGGTCAAACACAGAGCAAAACTGCCTGCTGCCTCATTTAAATATTCAGTGAACATTGCAAAGATTAACATTTCCTCTCTTGAATATCTAAATATTTGCCCACAATCCCCCTGCTAATGAGCAAAGACAAGTGCTGGTAAGTGGCAAGCAGCATCAAGCCCAGAGTCAATCAAACAAGCACAACAGGCCCTTCAGCACCACCACAAGGCCCATGTGAGTTACATTCAAAGCTGGTGGCTTGCAAATGGCCCTTCTCTCCCGCTAACTCTCCCCCCACCACACATCCACACACATTCCTCCCTCTCCTTTCCTCTCCACCCCCTTTTCCGCTCCATAACCCACTTGGGGGCATAAAAAACTGGTACTGAGAAACCTGCCAACTGCTTTAGACTTTGGAACACAAGCTCTGGTCTTGTCAGCTCTAAGCCTTCCACACAATGGAAAACATTACACATTTCAGTAGCTGACGACTGTGCTGCTCATTTACATGTCGTAGGCAAATACTAACAAGGTCGCAGCCAGAAAAGTGCGGTCAGGAGCTGCTACTGCTCCTGGCAAGAGGTTAGTGCCTGGAAAAGGACTGCACAGGAAGCTCTTTAAACACCTTGGAACATGTGCTAAGCTGCTGAAGTATGAGGTGTGGTGACAGCAAGGTGTTGAAACAGGGCTTTTAAAACCTGCCAGTCATCATTAACACATCTCCGCAGAGTATTGGCAGCCAAATCCAAGCCAACACCTAGAGCATCTTCTTGAAGGGTGGGTGGGGAGAACGGAAGAAGAAAGGGAGCAGGTGTGGGGAAGACAAAGGAAGAATACAGAATCATCCAGAGGGGGTTTCCTCTCTTGGTCTCACGCTCAGAGTTTTCCATCCCTGCTTCACAAAGAGGTTTAGCTGCTCTTCCAAGAGCTGCACTGTCCATTGTCTGGGCAGCCCGCAAGGGAAAGGGTGAGCTGTCCCTGCCTGTTTCCTCCAGGACTTTCTGACACTGCCCTCATTGTCCTTGCTCCATTAGGGATCAAGTATTCCTGTTACTAGTGGGTTTTGTGAGGCAACTACCCCAAGGCTAGGAGCAGCATACTTGTAACCTCCCATGCCAATGGCACTCCCATGAGTAAGTCTCAGTGAGACACTGAAATGAGACTGCTCAGGAACTGTTGATAGCCAGCAAAGAGCTGTCAGCTTCAACAGCCAAAAAAGCTGTTAGCAACACACAGACATGCTCAGCCCAGTTCTCCTTAGGGGGTATTATCTCTTACATGGCTGGAGACAATATCTACCCAGATAGGGATGAAGCAAGGCCAAGGAAAGGAGTCCTCACTTACCTGTGCTAAGGTACCCCTTTCACTCTCATCTAGATGACTGCTGCTGGCAGCAATGCAGAGGAAGATGTCCATGAGCATGTAGAACCCAACAGCAGCAGCGAGATGGGGGTCCAGGGCAGCCACCATGTACATATCGCCTGTTCCCTATTGTTCCTGTGACCCTGCAAAGAGACACAATCCAAATTCTGGAATAATTTGTCCAAATTTCCTATTTTTTAGATATAATATTTCTTAATATTTTTTCTAGTTACATGAATCCTAAGATTAGTTCTGACTTTCAAATCAATTCTTTCTGACTTTCTATACCTATCTGCTTTAGAAAAGACACAAGTCACCAACACAGACAAAAGCTTGGGCAAACCTGCAGCAGCCACAATCTTTTGCTTATTATGAAGACTTCTTAAAAGAAAACTATCCAGACATACAAAGTATCTCGACAGGAAAGTTTGTGTGAATGAAAACAGCTCTAACTAAATATAATCCTATTTCCTAAGAGTCTAAAACCGTATCACGCATCAAAATCTTAAATATTTATTTGAAATTATGCACCCTACTTATTCCATATTCTAAACCTGTGCAGCAGAGAGGCTGTAATTGTAATGGATTTAAGAAAAGCTATCATATTCCATAATTCAGCAGGAAAGATTATGCGTAGCCCCTAGATGCTACTAAGAATAGCTAAGTTTTTTCTTGTTGGTGATTGTTCTAAGAACTAAAAGAAAGAGTTTATACATCTCTCTCCTGCTTTTTCTCCCCAAAGTACTCAAGAACCACCATGTCCCACTGATGTGCAGAATGCTCTTTTCCTCTTTCTTCTATGAGCTTCAGAGCAGCTATTTCATTAACCCTTACCAAGCACAGCACTTCTCAATACTTAGCAATTCTTACTAGTAGGTTTCTAGGAGGCTGCTACAAAAGTAGGTGACCGAATCTCCCCCAAAATCACATCTGCGATTGTGTTGCCAGTACATTTGCTGATTTCCCTCCTAATCACATAACTTTTGGGCCCATGGTCCAATCCTAGGCAAATCTGACAAAGGGACAGAGGTTTCAAATGAGTTTCCCAAATGAAGGCACTAAAAACTCCACAGCTTCCCTGGCATAAGCAGCAGAAACAGATCCCTACGCATAAGCTCCAAACAATACGATTTATGCTTTGCCCAACACCAGTGTGGTGGGGACACAGCAAGGACAGAGATGACAGAATCATAGATACAAGTCCATGGGGAAACCAGGCTTCATTAAATCCACTGCTCATGCAAAAACTGATTTCTTCATTAATTTCTTTCTTATTTACTTAGACTTGTAGACTTTGTAAAGCTAAAGCACTGTACGATAAAAAAGGTAGGTTTTTAAAGAGAAATTATGAAGGGTAGTTACCAAATTGCCTTTAAAAAGTCTAAGCAAAAAGTGACTTGCTTAAAGATAGAGAGTGAATTACTGAATCATGTCTTTCAGCATCTAAATTTTTTAGCAAAATCACCCAAACTTTTGTTAATTCTTACCTTACCTGTGCACAATCAGTACTGGAGGAGACAGGTGAGAGTAAAAATAATAATAATAAAGGTAAAACCCCTTCCTTAGAGCCAGGGAGATGAAAATTGACATCCAACTTTCTCCTTCTCTTGCTGTCTCTCTTACACTCACCTAGACTCACATACCCACCTCGTAAACATGCTCCATCAGCTTGATGGATATATGCCACAGCTGTTCCCAGCCCCATCAAGGGGGTTTTCCTCATTCATCTTCAGGGCAGGGACTGTCTCTTCTTTATATGTCTATGGACTCCTTAGCGCAAGGAGGCTGGGGCCTCCAGGCACTATCATGACAATAAATAATCATAATTCAGGAGAGTGATGCTTTCACATCCCAAACTTACATTCTTCTGAGCTTCCCATCACACATACATCCACACCGCCCCCTTCTCTGTGTCTGAATTTGACCTCTGCTCTTGTTCAAAGCTGAAAGCCTCTGTTTCTGCAGGGGCTCAGGTTCAGTGGGGGATTCCTGGAAAGCCCACTCCGCTTGAGTCTATGCCTGTGAAGCCAGGTGGGATGGGATGGCCATTAATCTGTTCACACCTTGTCAACAAGGGGCCTGATCTGAACACATCCTCCTATAGCTTTAGGAAATTGCTCCAGATGATGGCAAGGAGCAACGAAGAGATGCTGTGCAGAACCGAAGAGACAGCAATGAACATCTTACGTGTAAGCAGTTCAGTGCATAACTAATTAAAACACTGTGACTGAGAGAAGTCTTTCTCTACCCTTAGGTTTTAGGCCACCTTAAGAATTTGGAGGGTGATTATTAGTGACTCCAAGAAGAACCATCATCTTTTTTCCTCCAGAGAAAGATGATAAACCCAAAGGACTTTAATACAACTATGCCCCTGTAAATATACAACTAGTGTTACGTCTGCTTCGCTGTTGTCTTCACTTCACCCTGCAAGTCTTCCCCTTTCTCCTCTCTCCCCTTAATTCTAGCATTATATTCCTCCCCTCATCTGGTCTTTTCTTTCTGTTTTAAAACTAATGGTTTTACCACATGTTGGAAGGCAGCAAAAGGAAGTGGTGAAGTGACAAATGGGAATGTTCATGCTTTAATTTATTATGACAATCGTGCCCGGGTCCACAAAGTAAACTGAGTCAACAGAGAAGGACTTTGTGCCAAGTTATTTATCCACTTCTCTAACTGGGGGACCTTTTTTTCCCTAGCCAGCCATGAGACTGGTTGAACTCATCAACTTTATTGATGAGCAGAAGCAGCAGGGAATTTTCTCACAAAATACAATGTTGTTGAAAAGCTTGGATTCATCCAAACCAAAACCTTTTCTCTAGGAATGGTTTGGTGGCACTACATTGTCAGACCCAAAGAGGGGGAGGGAAAAACAAGAAAAAGAAAAGATTGTGGGGGGAAAAGTCTGAAATAATCAAAAAATGCTGCTTGAACTGTCACTGGAGCCATTTGCTTTCTGTTCCAAAGAACTTTCGATGCAGTTTAATTCCAAGTTGAAATGTTTAATTCTGATTGTTTTCTTTTCCTCAGTATTTCCTAGAGATGCCAAAACAAAACTTTCCAACAAAGCACAACTACACACTCTTTACCTTTCCTCTGTCAGCATTTTTCAGGACTTTCACTCCAATTTGGCACAAGACAATTTTCCAGCATCTCCAAACTTCCATTCAACTACAGTCATGAATGCACCAAGTTTTTCAACATGGATGTTAGCCCAGCTACACACAGCTCTCCAGTATGAGTGGTGGACATATTTGTCCAAACCCTCAATGGTTCCTCACTGTAGGAAGGCTACAGGACAAAGCTGCTGCCCAACATACCAGCAGCAAAACAGGCACTTGTTCCTCAGTGTCTCTGTCTCCTTTATTTTCAAATCATATGAAAAGTCATTTTTGGGCAGACCAGAGTTCAGCTCAGTGTCCTGTACCCACCACTGACAGTCAACATCTAGTAAAGGCTTTCAGGGCAGGATGAACACACAGTGTTTCTATTGCAGAATGCTCCTCCAACCTCCAACAACTGTCATTTCAGTTTCCAGAGGCAGAAGAGGTTCCTTTGGATTTAACTGTCCTCAAAAGAGCTTTACCCAGGGAATTTGGTTTTAACCCTCAGGCTTTTGTCTGATTCTTACAGAGTCTCACAGTATATTACCAGGAGCATCGTACTCAGTGGAGGTCATGGAAGGATTTCTTTCTGGCACAAATAATTCCTCGCCTAACCACAGCATTTAGGTTTCAGATACAGCTTTTCAAGGGAAAAGTAGAGAAGAGTGGATAAACCCTACAAGAGAGCAAAAGAAATGCTAAAAAACTTTAGAAAACAAAGCCTACAAAGAGAGGTTGAAAGACCTCTGTTTCTGAAGCGCACGCACAGAACATGAGCGCAATGCCCTGCAGCCCTTCACTCATCCTCGTGCAGCTGAGCAGGGACCTGCATGATACCCCTTTAAAACACTTCTGTGTCTTTCATACTGAATCACATTCCAACATCATGACACAAGCTCCAAAGTAGCATTTTAACAACCTACAGTCAAAACAAGCAGGCATTGTTTGCCATCCTGCTTGTGCAAATGCCCTTGCTATTGAGCTGGAACATACCCACATCCGGGTGGAGGACACCAGGACTACCAATATATATCAAATCCAATAGAGGAGAATGGCGCCTTGATCCAACAGGTATATCAATCAACAGCACCAGAGAATGCCAATGCAGAATAAAAGTCCCGCAGTGATTTCTGTGCTCTCCTGGTAGTTTTTGATCAGAGATTATACACATTTCTGTTGTGAAGCCCTTGCTGAGCCCACCCTGCAGCACCTCAGAAAGAGCACTAAGTAGGACAACTGAGAGGCTGATCCACTGATAGGAGGGTCATCAGTGGATTTTGTTTCTTGATTAAATAGATTTTGGCAAAACCAAGTTCCATGGAGAGCCTACATGGTGCTCCCACCCTGTTACCTCTAGTGGGAGGGGTACAGTTTGCATTTGTTGAAGCTTTTGTGTCGATAGGCTGCAGAATCAGGCAAATGCCACCCAGGCCATATTTTCAACCTTTTCTTCAGATCTGTGGCAGTTGGAAGTCTTCAGGTATCTGAAGGAGGGAAGGAAAATGAAAATTGAAACGTTGCTCTGAGATTAGAGGTCAGATGCCTTCTATCTGCTGTTGGATTGTTACAACTGAGCCAGTGAACTCCACTCCATCTTACCATAAATGAAAAGGAAGTGGCATTTCCAGACCGCACTTATCTGACCTGTTTTGCATGGTGCCTTTAAGATAAATTGCCTCAGAAATATCTATTTCCCCCTAGCCAGTGAAGTCAGGCCGAATGCAGACACCTACACTGCTGCTGTACAAGACTGGGCCGCTGAAACCCAGCTAGATGCTGAGAGTCAGAGGCTGATGGTGCTCCAGGCTGAGCTTTTACCACTTCTCAGCATCCTCACATAACCTAGAGCATCATCCTCCAAACCAGCCCAGGACTGTTATTTAGTACAGCCCTAAGACAACATTTGTCTTTCATCACATCCCTGCAAACCACTCGTGCCGCTGCTCCTTCCTGTATTTGTTTTATGAATGTTGTGATATAACTAGTTTGACTTACTAGGGATTAAGATAAGGTGCAACAGGGAGGCAGATTACACTACAGCTGTCTAGCAAGAGCCACACTACTGGACTAGGTACACCCTGGGTCTAATCACAGTGAATACTTCTTCCTAAATATGGGTCTTTCTCAGTCTCCTTGTACTGTCTGTGTAACTGTCCTCTGGAGAAGATGCTGGACTTTACCCAGTTGATTTACCGGTTGCCCAACCTACTGACCTGTTTCTCTGGCACGTGAACAAATTGGCAAGGTCTCCCTTTGGTACAACTCCCCTGAAGTTACAGCTCATATGGTGAAAAAGCAAACCACGGTATTAAGATTTGCCTCCCTCCAATAGCACTAAAGAGTTTAGTTCAGAACTTCCAACTGAATTCACTGTACATCCAAGCGTTTCTAATGAATTCCCCTAATGATCATGCCTAATGTTTGACTTCATTATGTCACTTTTGCAATAGTTGAACTACAGAAGAATGTGTCTTTCTTTCAGCAAGGATCACTCAACACTCACCCTTCTCTTGAAGTGTACAGAAGCGCTGGCCCTGGGGAAGCTCACCCCTGTCCCAGAGCCGCCAGAAGGAAGGGCCATACAGAACAGTATCCCAAAGCTGGGAGTGGAGGAACTCCCAACTCGTCTTCCCAAGCCTTTTCCCAAAAGGTTTCTTTACTTCACTTATCCTAAACAATACCCTTCAGATATTCCAGACAATAGCCAGGAAACTGAGCTACTCCAGGCCTTGCCTTTCTACAAGGGATGGTGCAGAAATGCGTTCCTAGCTATTTCCAGCTTTAAAGTGCTGAGATAGAAAAGCTCTAAGCACTTAGTCTCTTTCAAAAGAATAAACCCAACTTTGTAGGGTTGAGAGACTCAGAATTAAAGATGCTCCTGACATTTTTTCCTGTGCATCACTCAGCCCAATCTGTTTAATGGGTCTTCATCAGTGACTGTGATTGCTGATTTGTGCTGGCGACATCATTCAATTGGACATGGCTTTGAAGCAGAAGAATAATTATTTCCCATCTTCCAAAAGACCATTTAATTCACGCTCCCCAATCTCTGGGAATAGATAACCCATAGTCTTTTTAGTTCATTAACTCTCTGGGGCTGTCATCAAAGCACTGTCAGCTGCTCAGGCAGAGGTTGCACAGTGAAGAATTTGCAGAACAGCAAAGTGGCTGAAAGCCTGTGGTGTTCCTATTGCCCATGGATTCAGCATGTGCATCTCCTACCACGCATCCTTGCAACATCCAAACAGCTTCCCAGAAAGGAGGGGGGAAAAAGAGGGGAGACACACATGACTTTTATTACCTCTCCCTCTTTCTTCTACCAGACCACGATCAAGAGCGCGTAATCTAGCAGCTGCTGTACTGAGGAAAACTCCATGCCAACAGAGAGAGGCAAAGCAAAACCAGACCTCACCAAAGCCCTGGGGAAAGCAGTGGTGATGTGATCAGCAGAGGCAATAGCTGTGCTGGTGTTTGGGATTCATCAGGACTGCCGCAGTGGAAGGATGACTCTAGCACGACTCACAGGGAAAGCCAGAATCTAGACAGGCCACACCTACGGCTGTGCGATCAGTATGGACCACAACAGAGGAGGCATCTGAGCTGGGCCGTCTGCAGAAAATCCAGGGGTCAAGTTAAGAAAAGAATCTTCTGCCAAATTGTGCTCATTTCCTTTCCCCTCCCACCACAAATATCGAGATGGCTTGAAAAAAAGGAAGACAATAAATAAGTGAAAATCCTGCTTTCAGGCCAGAGCAGAGGTTAGTTCTGGGAGGAGTCGCAAGCTCTGAACCCAGCTCTTACACAGTGTTGTCCGAGCCTATGTTTAAAAGCACTCTGCAAACTGCCATCATTCCTCCTTTGTGGAATGGGGGAACCAAAGCTTCAAGTGCTTGGAGAAAGCGCTCACAAACACACCCAGTGCCTAATGGCAGGCCAGGCCCAGCCAGTCTGCGTCCTGCACCCTCGTCCTCAGTCATCTCTTACCTCAGACACCTCTATCTCAGGGTTAATTTCGAGCACTGAGTGCACTTGGAGCTTTTTCTGTTAGATGGGAAATGTACTGACATTGCAGACAAAGAGCTCCACCTCCTTCAGATTATGAGTGGAAAGAATTTAGCTAAGAGGCTTCAGTAAATCAGCCTGAAGCCTCCTTTCCTCAGTTTGTATTATTTATCTCCCTATCCCCTTGACCACAGTAAATTCTTAAAGGCATCTTGGCAGTATGCAAACACAGAGGGGGAGTTTACTGAAAGTACTAAACATCTTCTAATTGTTTTCTCCTGTGCTACTCTGCTAAAACTCTGCCTCGGACTATTACTGAGGCTCTTCAAACAATCTTGCCCTTAATATATGGAAAGTGGTGAAGTTCAGCAATGGGAGGACCTCTTGAATTCTTATCTTTGCTTTTTGCCATTCAAACAAGAGTTTGTTCCAACTTCTCCAGCTGCAGTAGAAGACAATAACCTCGTGTCCCTCATCACAAGATTCTGTGAGGTTCACTTAAATAATACTTCTAAAAAAGCTTTGAAAATTATAAAGTGCTATATAAATATTCAGTTGGATTGCAATTAAACTTTTGGCAAGTGCTTTACATGTAAGTGCAGAAATACCATCAATAAAAGTCAATACATTCCTTTTCCCCTTTCTCTCTCTTTGACTTCCCTCAGCTATTCCCCAGGTCTCTGTCAGCATTCACTGAATTTTCAGAAGGGAAAAAATTACTTCCTAAAATGTTCAAAAGCTTTTCCTTGGTTTGTTATTAGAGCAATTATCTAGCATAACACAGTGAAACAGCACAAAGTATTCTAATGGGAAACAAATGTGCCAAAGAAGTGACCAAACTTGGAATCTTTATTGAAAAATGAGGGGAAAGCGATTAGTTGAAGAGGCAGCAACAGAAAGATTTTCCACCTGGCCTTGGGCAACACATCAAACAGCCCTCAAAAGGGTGCTATTTATAATTGTTGTCTGGCTGTCTATGGACCCTGGTGTCTGTCAGTCTGTCTATTTGCTCCCTCCACATCCTCTCTGCCACGTGTCCTGTCCGTGAGCTGTTTATACAATGCACTCAGTAGTGAGGGATCTGTAAGCACTGGAACACACAGAAAGGATGCCCATCTCTCACCCCTGGCTCCATGGGGTTCAGTCACTTGCAGTGGTGTAAGCAAGTAGAAAACTATGCCTCAGGACATACTGTTTTCTTTCCCCCCCCCCCATCTGCTCAGAGTACAGAGGCTTTTGAGCTGTTGGCATTACTACAAAGGCAGACACACACAGGCAGAGGCAAGGGTCCATTGAATGATATGCAAGTCAGTATCATGTCTGGTCGTTTCATAGAATCATAGAATGGTTTGGGTTGGAAAGGACCTTAAGATCATCCACACTCCTCACACTAGACCATGTCACCCAAGGCTCTGTTCAACCTGGCCTTGAACACTGCCAGGGATGGAGCATCTA
The DNA here is from genome assembly GCF_000696875.1 of Nestor notabilis. Taxonomy (NCBI): domain Eukaryota; kingdom Metazoa; phylum Chordata; class Aves; order Psittaciformes; family Psittacidae; genus Nestor; species Nestor notabilis. The sequence continues at coordinate 181,895 of NW_009944319.1, read as the reverse complement.
CCACTTCTCTGGGCACCCTGTGCCAGTGCCTCACCACCCTCACAGTAAAGAACTTCTTCTTATATCTGACCTGAACTTCCCCTGTTTTAGTTTAAACCCATCACCCCCTCGCTACAGTCCTGATGAAGAGTCCCTCTCCAGCATCCTTGTAGCCCCCTTCAGATATTGTATTCCCTCCAGTAAAATCAGTTCAAAGTGGAGGCAAAACTGTTGCCAGATCAAGAAGGTCTGATTTCACCTCCACTTTGCTCTGGTATAAATAGCTCTGCAATTTGTAGGTCAAAGGCCCATCAATCCCAGTGAATTTGCATTGGTGTAATTCAAGAAGCAATTTCATTTTGCAAATATTGAGATGATTTATAAGAATATCCAGCAAAGTTTTAGGACCTTTGGCATGACAAACAAAGGATGTGAAAGAATCATAAAAGCAATTTCTCACTACTCACTAATGGCCATTTATCACTCTCCTTTAACTGTTTCACTTATTCAATTTAAATTGGGGAATAAAAAAACCCCACTGAGTATCTAAATCCTCAGCTAGGATAATTTCTCATAACTTGAGGCCTTTGGAGTTAGAATCTTTTACAGCAGCTGAGGAGCTGCTTTTCTTGTGAGAGGTAATAAACTCCACAGCACAAATACAAATGGACAAGCAACTGAAAAGAAGGTCTGAATCACGAGTTTGCAAACACCACCATGGGCTAAACTTCAGTCCCATGAGGTATCCAGGAAATATAAGCAAGGAGAATATTTCTATCTGAATAGAAGCAATGCATCTGTGAACAAATAATGGGCATCATGCTGGCACCCAGCACTATTCTCAGTGACAGACTTGACCATTTTTCCGAGACAGAGAGGCACACAGAGCCCCATGGACATGCCACAGCTTCATTAACCAAAATAGGCACTTTTGAAGTTCAAACATGAAAAGGAAAGTCTGATGTGATTTCTGTTAGATTCCATTTGCCCAGAGATGTCCAAATCTCAAAAGGGGTCAGATGTTCAGTACAGATAATCACATGAAGTTTGGGCGTGTGGTTGAAGTCTATCCAAATTATCCCAGGCTCTCGAGGATGAAGGATGGGAAACCTGGTGAGAAGAGTTAAGAGACACCAACAGAAGCTTTCTGGTACATTCTGCTTTCACTCTGATCATAAATACTGCAAGAGCAGCCTTTGCTGTGGTATTTTAATGTTTCCAATCTCCAACTTCCCTCAGCTCTACTTAGAGCAATGTGTTTCTAAGTGCACCCGCTCTTCAGGTAAAATTCTGAGCCATCATTTACCCTGATTCCCACACAACCACGGTGACCCATCCCATAGTAACAAAGCCTGAGATACATAGGAAAAACTCCCTGGTGGCAAGGGATGGGTGTATCATTCATCTACATGTTCTTTGCCTGGACAACAAAGACCCAGGCGAGGAGAATTCGGCCAGTTTTCCCTCTCTGTCCTTGCTTGCCAACACACATACATCCAGTGACTGGGAGATTCTACTTCCAAAGCTCCCTCAACTGTGCTTTCAGGAGCACCAGTGGGAGTGAGGCCACACAAAGTGGTCCACTGGCATTCTGAGGAACTGCACCAAAGAGTCTTGCAAATCTGCTGGTGGCCACTGAGACAATGGTAGGGTTGACAGCCGCCGATGTTGTAAACCACAGGGGTTTTATGTTCTTAACTGAAAGAAAAGTAATATATTCCAAAATCCCAATTTATGGTCAATTTGCCATAGAAGTGACACAGTTTTGTTTTACAGTTTAGTGCAGAGAAAGAAGAATGGGTTTTCCTTCTAAGTTCAGGTCTGTGTTTCAGCAGTACTTGGGACACTGACTCAGGGGAGGACTCTGCAGTGGTAGAGGAGTCCCTTGAGATTTATGACTCCAACAGTCATCACCTAGAGAAAAAGGAAGTGACTTGCCTCTTGTCACACACACTAAGTCAGTGGCAAAACCAAGAAGAAAGCTCTTGTTCTACTTCTCATCCAGTGTTCCCTCCACAGAAACAAACTGCACAACACCAAGATGAAAAAGATTTACTTCAACAAATCCATTATTACATGAAGGTCACCTATAGTAAATCTGCTCCATATTTATTCCAGATATACATTTTGAGGTTACGTCTAAGCTTACCATGGGCATTCAAAGAGTGGAGTTCAACTGAAGATGCCATTGTTAGCATAGACTCATAGAATGTCTCAGGTTGGAAGAGACCCACAAGGATCATCGAGTCCAGCTCCTTGCTCCTTGCAGGACTACCTAACACTAAATCATATGACTAAGAGCCTCATCCAGATGCTCCTTGAACTCTGACAGGCCTGATGCCATGACCACTTCCCTGGAGAGCCTGTTCTTGTCACCACACTCTCTCAGTGAAGAGTCTTTTCCTACTGTCCCATCTGAACTTCCCCTGATGCAGCTTCACTCCATTTCCTCATGTGCTGTCTCAAGAATGACATTCTGTGTTTCTCACCATAAGGAGCAGGACAGCAAGACCAAATTCCACCCTGATGCAGACAGTGAGCAAATGACCTGTCCATTGTAAATTACAATGAATGGAGCCCTCTGTACATTTTGTTGCCCATGTAAGTATTCAAAGAAACACAAAAAACTGGAATCAGACTCTGAGCTTGCAAAACCTCCTTCTGAATGACCCAGCCACAGAAGAGATCCAGGGGTCTGGAAAAGAACCATTCTATGTCTGTTCACAATCCTGCTTCAGTTACAGGCCAAAGCCTGGTTTTGTGAGTAACCTCCGACTTTATTACATCTTCTTCTCTTACTGGCACCCCCCAAGTCCCTCCTCCTTCCCCCAAAACCAGCCTCAATAACCCCCAGCTGCACATCACAATGGAATATTTACACAGCCATGTCTTCCACTGAATGGTGACTGCATAGGCAGAGTTTTCCAGGAGACAACGGCTTCATTTTCTCTTCTCCTGACAGAGTTTATAATGGGATGTAATATGTTGTGTGAAGCACAATGAACATCAGCAGCATAAACCCCGGTGGAAACCATAAATCTTGAACACATCATCTGGATTCTTAATTCCAGTTGCAGGAAAGCAGCCACGGCTGTGTAACTGGATGCTCAGACTGTCTTAATCAGCTCTCTGACCAGAGGATGTGCTCAAAGAAATAGTTCTACACCAGAAAGAAGTTTTCATGGTTTTCAGAATCACTTTGGAATAAACAAGAATGTTTTTGAAAGAGCAACAGGGCTCCTGGGCCAGGTGAAATGCTGTGAAAACAGCCCAGCTAATGTCAGTGGCCTGAGTTGTTCTCTATGTGAAATGGCTTCTGCTTTCCTGGTCATCTACTGTTCACGTCAAAGCTGTTTCGTTTCAAGCCTTTCTCCTGATGGATCCACCTTCTATACTCATGCAAACCATCATACCTATTTACCTGTGTGACCTTAAACCAGAGCTGCACTCAGCTCTCCCCATGTCTGCTAGAGTGAAGAAATGATCAGTAAGAGCAATACTGTACCTAGACATTAGGATACTTCACTGGAAGTCAGGTAACCTGTGTTCAGGTCCAAGCTCCACCACAGACTTGATGAACAGGGTTGGCTGAGCAACTTAGCTTCTGTTTTTCTTCAGACTCCCCGTTTGCCTCTTGTCTATTGGGATTGCAGGTTCAGTAGGACAAGAAAAATGTTTCCCTGAATGTTTGCTCAGCAGCCAGACTTCATCGTGGTAGGGACTGAGAGTTACCATCTAATGCAAGGAACTGTTATCTAACCACGCTGTCTTCAACCTGTTTGGGACAGTGATTTACTATCTGCAAGGGAGGTTCTGGTAGAGAGAACACATTCTGACCTGACTTCACACAGAGACCATTACCTCATGTGCTGGAGTCTGACTAGATCAGGAGTGCAGACAGGAAACCTTAAGTATCTAACTAACTAAATAAATAAGGGAGCAGTATTTCAATCACCTGTGAATTCTTGTCTTCAAAGACAACCTCCAGCTTCCTCTCCCATTTATGGCTGTGAGAAGGAACAGCAAAATCCAGGGAATTAATTGTTTGTGTCCAGTTCTGCTGGTGGTGTTGGTTTCCCACGATGGTAGCACACACAGACCCTTGTTACTGCTGATAAGAACAAGAGAAATACAAGATTAATATCAAAACTATCTCTGTTTTAGAGTTATTCATTGTGAGGGTTTTGGTTTGATGAATAAATTTGGCAGCTTCTACACACAGGTCTCAAAGCTCATTTCAAGCACTCACAAAACACATTCCTAACACCTTCATAAATCAAAGTTTCATCTTGGTTTCCAGCATGTGTATTTAATTGAAAATGTCACAGCATGCGCATGGAAATCAGGATTAAGATCAGGAGGCACCTCACTGATCTGAGCAAAATCAGAAGTAGGTAATAACTACTTAGTCATTACCAGATCTTAACTTGGGAACTCAGGGTGATGATTATCTCAGTTAACCTGACCTCCTGCACATCACAGGCCAGAAAACCTTCATGCAGAGAAAAGGCCAGAAAGTTCCAACAATAAAAAGCCAAGAAAAAGAGAACCGTCACTCTGCTGCCCCTAGCCACAAGTCCACCTGAGCCACACTTCCCCAGAGGACAAGCACCAGCTCCTGTGGTAGAACTAAGGCTGTGCTTAGAAAACTAAGGAGCTTGGAGAGGAAAAGAACAATTTGCTCTCAACTGGAAGCCAAGACAGGTCCCCCTGCCATGGCTCTGCATCAAAGAGCTGCCAAGTCTGGGAAGAAAAGCAGGACCAGGCTTCTAAAGTTCTTCCACACACATAGAAAGCCCAGCAAATCCATGAGTTTTTCAGTGTGTGCCCAACATGCTCTCATTGCTTTTCCTCCTTTCCCTCTGCTGCTGTACCCACTGAAGAGCTACCATAAAGATTCACTCACTGGGAAGTATTAGTTCTTCTCACTGGTTTGCTACAGGTTTTCACTCTTCCTTTCCCACATTATTTATTTAGCAGATACGCTTCTAACAAGCAATACATAAATCGAATGGGCCCCCATAAGAAATCAGTGAGACACAGCAGAGAGCTGCCTCCTCAATGGTTCTTCACAACCCTTTCAGCCACGCTCCCATCGGAGCTCCCAGCAGCAGTGATACATGCTATTTCCATCTTTGATGGAAATGAACCCTGCTGGGTTACATAAACATACATAGCTCAAAAGATGTCACAAGTCTGACCTCTGCCTTTCTTTGCTGGATTTCTCAGTGTATGACGCTGGCTGTTGAACAGAATAAATGACGGGATGCACAGAGAGCAACATCAATGAGACCCAAGGAATTCTGGCCAAAAAAAGACAACAAAAGACTGTGGAAATGATCTAAGGATGTCACTTGGCAACTGCAGGATTACTGTCTTGCTTTGGATGTATTGGTTTTGAAAAGCTGATAATTGTTCATGTGTGCCAGTTGAGATTAGACCAGTTGTGATGGTATCAAAGGAGACAAAATCTTTTTCCACCCTTTCCAACAAGAGGGGCAAGACCATCTTTCTACTGGGCAATGTCTCTCCTTGTTCAACTCCACTAAAACAATGGAGTTTTATCAGTGACGAATTTGGTCTATTGTTTTTGTGGGATTAATGCCAAAGCTGCAATGAACGCGCTGCTGTCGGAGCATCTCTGCTCTGAGTTGTAAGGTAAATAATTCTTTGATATGGTCTCTCTTGCTGACAAACATCTGGATTTCTACTGTTTGCAATTTAGCTGCATAGCCAACGAAGGCATTATTGTTGCAAAAAGCATTAGAGGTTTCTCTAGCACTGGCCATATGCAAGTGATCTTCAGCAGAACCAATTTTAAAAGGTGGTTTTAGTGCACACAGAAAAAAAACATGAGAGAAGTACCTCATCACTGCTACTTTTTATGCCACTTACTGGAGTGAGGTTCTGCTACATCAGCTACCAGACAGTTCTACAGGATTTAGTGGTGAATACAGCTAGTCCCTGGAGGGTTTTATAGGTCTGATTCAGAGAAAAGAACAAAGTCTTGCAGGTCTTGATGCCAGCACACATCAAGGAGTGATATGCCAGCACAAGGAATGCTGTACAGCTGCTTTGTTGGTATGATGGAAGCAGACTCCTCCAGGAAGCTAAAGCCTTACAGAGCAGTTCAGTTCTGTATCAGGGAAGTTCATTCCCTATCTGCTGCTACAACTCCACTGACAACAGTAGCCAGGTCACTGCCTATTTTCTAATGCTGGGAATTCTGATCTAATTAGGATTGGACTGAGACCACCAACTGCTTTCACTCAAGTTACACATCAACATTCATTCATTTTTGTCAGGAATTAGGCCTGGGATGAAAAATCCCACCCAGCAACCCACCAGCCATTGTGTTTTCAGCTTCCAAGGGAGCTACTTTTGCTCCTTCTCTATGGAATAACACTGAATCAAAGGACTTTTCTTAAACACACTGTGTCTGACCTGTGCCCAGACAGTATCTCTCTAAGAGAAATATGTTTGGTTTCAGCTGTACTCTTTCTTTGCCTTCCTTATTTTGAGGTCTTTGCATAGAGGTCAAAGATTCAGTGTCTCCCATGTGCTGGAGAAACATACTACTGCAAAGACAGTGCTACTGGTGGCAGGTCTCCTCCCTAGGAATGATGCTGCCATTCATGCTGGGGATTACTCCGAGCAAGCTCTAGTATCTCTATGTTTAACCTCCTCATTTTTCTCACCAGGCATCACTACCTCATTTTTATCTTCCCAAATGTTAACAGTAAGGCTATTAGCACAGTCCCTACACTCCTTTCTCTTGCAGATGTTTCTGACCAGAAAAGGATCTCCGGGGACTTGTGTCTAAACTTCCTGTTGGGGTGAGAAAGAGATAAAAGCGCTGGCCTGATCTGGACTGCTCTAATTTGATTCCCAAAGAGGGAAATCCCTTTTCATTTCATGCATCTTTATCGCCCCAAGCAGTGCAGCTGCGCAGTGGAATTAACCTTGGAGGACACTGCCGAGTTACACAGAGGAACATCCTGCATGGGACTGCCCATGGCTCTACTTTCCCACTGCTTCTCTCCCACCAATCCTAAAAAGATGCTGCTTCTTCCCCTGACACCACTTGGAGGTCACTGATGGTTCTAGCAGGAAAAGGAAACGGGTTGTCAGTATTAAAACATAAACCATTGTAACTTATCACAGTCCCAGCATGTTGTTAAGTCTTTAGCAAGTGGTTTGCAACTTCACACTGAAGTTGTGAAGTGTCCTTGGACTTTTGTAGTACTTTAGAGGGGCTATGAAAGGGACTACTCTATCTACATCTAACTTGTCTGCTTCTCTAAGTATTTTCTGCTGTTAAACACAGATCTCTGTAAGACCTAAGCTGCTGCAAAACCAGCTGAAGATCTTTTTTAATGACTTGTATTTTAGAATACCACCTAGGTCCACCAAGTGTGTTAGAGCACACAGAAATAGATATATTATTCTTACCTGTGGGGTGCTTTGCCTCAGCACTTTGCTTCTTCCTTCACAGTCCAGTGACAATCCTGGTTCCCACAGAGAAGCACTTAAAGAGGAAAGGTACCACACTATGGCTCTATCAGGAGAGACATTTCTTCCTGATGCACTCGGTGACAGTCTCAGCTCCCAGACACAGGATAGACCATGCACAAGTGAAGGAAGATGCATCTGGCTGTTCAAATTTAGAACATATGGAAACTAAGCAGGATTGAGAGTGTCATGGAACCACATGACTTTGAGCACCACGAACAAGGATTGCAAGACACTAGGAGAGCAGAAAGCAAACTGAATTTATGGGTGACGTTTGGCTTAAATGATATTAGTGCCACGATGTCAGCCTGACATCTTAAAATATACACCACCATCTGTTTTGTTGTGGCTTTGAGGGAAGCAGAACATGTAGGAACAATAATCATACCAGGGTCAAGAGTTGAGATTGCTGTCATACTGCATAGCGCTGTAGAATAAGAAGCAGCATCCAGGACAGAAGGCTCCCTGCATGAGATAATGTACTGGGAGATCATATTCCCAATGGACAAGTGGGGAAGGGGAACTGAGTAGCAGGGCAGAACACCAGCTATGTCTCAGGACCAATAACTCATTAACCACTGCACCATTCACCCAGTCCACTGCCATTTCAGGGCAGGTGAATGAGAGGAAGACATACCTGTTCTGTTCCCAGATGAATCTGTTCCATTCTTTTTTTTCTCAGTCAAAATACACATGGAGATCCTTCCTGCTTTAACTGCATTTGTGGGGAAGGAAAAACTCACAGACTATTTTGTTTCCCATACATTAGTGTGTTTTCCCCAGGTTGGGGTGGGAAAAAAATCCACCTTGAGAAAATAACACCTTGTTCCTGCACATATTGGCACTTGCACTGCTTCCATGTCATGTTTGCTCTGTCAAAACAAGTTTTCCTTGCCCCTCAGGGTCAGCCCAGCTTTTGAAAACCAAGCTGTCGTCTCCAGGCATCATCACTAGCAGTAGCCAGATAACAGACTACGAGTTCACATTCCAGAATGGTTATGACTAGTGATGAATGAGCCAGCTCAGAGACAGAAGGAATTTCCTACAGGTTACACTGACCTTCCAAGATACGTGTTTGTCTGACTTAGTGAAGGCGGCAAAGAGGACACGTGAGTCCAGAGGGTTGGAGGAGGAAGAGAGAAAACTCTAATTATAACAGAGAAGATGGCGCACACCACAAATCATTCCTGTTCAGTGGAGTTGTGTCTGTTCCCAGAGTGCTGCAGGTGCCTTACCAAAGTGGAAGTGAAATAACAACATATTAAAACAATGTGAAGAGACTAATATGGTTTTGCCACTGTCAACAGAGGAAAACTGAGGTAAAGGTAGTAGATTACAGGATGATAAGGAAAAAACATGCTAAATGGTGTGATGTTTTATGGATATTTGGCCTGTACATCACAAGCATCAGGACAACAAACCATCACGGTGCTCAAAATAAACCAGGCTTAGTGTTCACTCTACACTGTCATAATCCTAACTCTATAGGCTTCCTACCTGAGGTAGGAGCCAGACATTGGTAGACAGAGAAAGCCAGAACCTACATCCATAACTATGTCATTGCTGCTGCAACTGTTGTTTTCGTACCTTTGGTGTGTTTGAACACACACCACGCCAAACAAGCAACAGAATCTATTCCAAATGTTGCATTTCAAACAGCCATGCCTATAGTTATGAGGTTATAACAAATCCTCAATAGATGGTATCTGCATTCCCAGAATTTCAGCTGCAGCTCTGGACTGTTCAGTGTATCTAATAAGCATTAATTCGCCATTTATCACTAGCACTTGTAACCATCGCATAAGTATGAATTACTCATATATTAGTCAGCCTAATATATATCCTGTCAGTCCCACCTCTACCCTCCTCTAGGCAGAGCCAGCGCTTGAATCCTGATGTGAGTTTCCAGTTCCTGAAGGTCCACAGAAGGCATTTTGCCACTTTCTATCTCTGATGAGGTGGACTGAGAGAAGACTCTACAAAAGGTACCACATTAAACTGTTGAAGCTGTTGTAAATTCAGGATTAGTTATGATCTTAAGGTCCTTTCCAACTCTAACTATTCTATGATTCCAGTGGTGTCAATCTATATAGCTTTACTAATCCGACATCAGCCAACAGCCATATCCTTCTTATGCATCAGCCCACTTCTTTTTGGAAACAATAGTGATGCAGGAGACACTGAAGAATGAAAGATTATCTTTAGCACTGGTGAGTTTAAAACATTTAGTCCAGGCTGAGTTTTTGCTAAATTAAAGGTGCTTACTTAACTGAGGAAAGAAATGGAGCCTTCAGGGCACGTGCCCTGCTCCAGCCAGCTGCAGTTTTATGTAAGATGTTGAATTTTGCAGTTATCTTTCAAACTTCAAGGAAATTTGGAAGGAGGAAAATGAGAAAAATATTTTCTCTTAAAAACTGCATCTTTCCACCCTTTGTGACTCAAAGCTTGTAGCTCCTTCCTGAACCAGAAACATGCTGAGGGAAAAGTTTTGAGTGTTCTATTTTAGTATTTCCTTCCACAGTAAGAAAAAGGGAGCAATAAAACCCCCTTGAACTTCAACAAACATCTCTGAGGGAAAGTTCAGATCTGTTCTCGTTGTTTTCTGACCTGATGCCCATAATTTAAGGGGAAAGGAAAACTTGCTTTCAATCCAAAAAGGGCAACAATAGACATAAACACATTTGTTGCCATGAGCAAAGTTTGTCCTACATTGCAGCACAGCACCTAGAACTCCTGAACTTCTTCCTGGAATGAACAACAAACACCAATTTTTAAAATATTAATGTGCATTTAATGAATATATATTCAGGAATGATCACTAATAACAGCAGTGATGTATATTTGTGATCATTCTTCACTATGAAGTTCTTCCCTGTGAGGGTGCTGAGGCGCTGGCACAGGGTGCCCAGAGAAGCTGTGGCTGCCCCATCCCTGGCAGTGTTCAAGGCCAGCTTGGACACAGGGGCTTGGAGCAACCTGCTCTAGTGGAAGGTGTCCCTGCCTGTGGCAGGGGTTGGAGCTGGATGAGCTTTAAGGTCCCTTCAACCCAAACCAGGCTGGGATTCTATGATGATTCTATGATTCTTTAGCTCTTTGTTACGCAGGCATTAAGTGAGGTACCCTCTTTCCCGCTATTAACTGACTTGCACTGGTCAACAAGTATCCTCTGAAGGACCTCTGCATGTGGGTGAAAGGTTTGTTTCAAGCCTTGCTGAAGGAGGGACACACAGTTTGAGAAGTTTATGCTTAGCCACTGCTACAACTAGGGGGAAGCATCAGTTTTGGAAGAAGGACAGATCTTTTGACCCTGAAGCAGCAGTAACCCTGCAGAGACCCCTAATTTGAGCCCCTGTGTGCTGCAAACATTAAATATAGCCATGTCTCAGTAATACTGAAAATGAACGTAATCAATGAAACTATGAAATCATGACCCAAAGTGAGAAAATAGAAAGGATGAAGGCCAGGATGTTGTCTTTACCCCTAATAGATACACTGCAGAACAGCAGCCAGATCAGTTTATTAATATCACTTCTTTTTGAGTGCTGTAACCATTTCTACTCCTCTTAACCCCTCAAAGCTTCTACCCCCTCCACACACTACATCCCATCATATGACTAATGAGTTTGACCCTTCTTCAACCCCTATCTGCAGTCTCTCATGGCTCCATCCCTGTTTGCTTCCTGCCTTTATTAAATCAGATGGGCTGTGTGTTCTCCGAGTCCCAGAGCCAGTGGAACACAGAGAGACAGAGAATTAAGGGCCATCCTCACCCCTCCTCTGGGGCTGTGTGCCTTCATTTCCTCACTATATCACTGCATGGATGTGCCACTCCAGCGTTTTTTCCTCGCTCTTGTGATAAAATCACTACTTCCTCCTAGTAGGAGGAGGAGGAGAGAAATGCAGGCCTCTTCACAGTGGCATTTTACACTGCAGGACTGCACTATGAGATTTCAGAGGTATTTCTTATTGCACTGCCTTACTGCAACAAGGGCCATTCCTTCAGCTCTGTCCCTTGCCCCACTCCTCGTTTCTATCTTCATTCACTTTTCATTTCTGTGCACCTTTCACCTTTTTATTTCTTCTCATTGTTGACCCACTCTGACCCTCTCTTAACATCAGTTACCCATCTCTTAAAGGGAGATGATAACCAAATCTGCAGCCACTGGATTTCTAACATTTTGAGTCTAGGTTTACGGGACCTTTCATCTCACTGTGTTTGGATGGTTAGTTCACTCTCTTTTCTCACTTGTGCTTAGATAGGACTAAGAAAAATTGGTAGAAAAACTCAAGCCAAACACTTCATTCGGATGAACGACTTAGTCTTTCAGACAGAAAGCTCCAGCAGAGCTGGGTTAGTCTACCTCACTTCTCACACAAGCTTTGAGATATGTTTGAGCCTTGGCAGACCAATCTACTTGGACTTCTGCAGACCTGAGGACCTGAAGACTTCTAGTCCTGGTCTCACAGGAAGCCCAACACTTGGACTGCTCCTGATGAGGGTTTCGATACCTGTTAGAGAATATTTTCAAAATCTGGCTATTTCAATTCTATTTTGAATTGAACCAAATGTAAAACTACCAACAAGCTTCACAAAACCCAAGGTACTTCTTTCTGCATTGTTCCAACCCAGTATTAATAATACTGATGGTATTACAGCCCAAGGTTCTGATACACCTGAGGACAGCATTCACCTATTGCTGGTCCTGACAACATCTGACAGTTAAACGTACAAAAGTGAGAGATTTGTGTCACCCATTATAGTAAGTGGGATTTGAAAGTAGATCCTGGAATTGAATTCCACACTTTCTAGGGTGGCGGATGCATAAATACTGCATGTAAGATCAATAAATGATTACTAGCTCTGTTAACAAGCGGCTAATGTCTTGTTACAGACTTTTATAGAGTCCAGTTGGTCAATAGGTTGCATTTAACCATGACTTATGATCACCTATATCACGTAATAACCATGCCTGTAATATGCTTACACAGTCTATTCATCATGCATTAATCCTTTTAAATTTATTTATGAATATACTCTTACTCTAATGTTTCACCAAATGGAATAATAACAACTTGCAGAAGAAGAGCTATGCATTTTACAGCCACATTTTACCTAGCCCAAGGAACAGATTTTGAACCAAAGGTTTAGGTCAAACCCACTCCTAGTGATTAGATCCAAAGCATTAGTTCAGGCTAAAAGTACTCAGAGACTCCCCGAATTCAGTTAGCAGGAACCTGGATCAGTCACCTTGGAGGATGACAGCAAAGGAGGAAAACCACTGAGCTGTATTCTCACTGACAGAACAGAACAGGTTCAGAACCTCTGCAAGCACCCGGTCCTATTAACATTAGAGGCCTGCACACCCTTCAGAGGGCAAAGGCATTAAAACACAAGACTTGACATCTACTTTCTTACCCTCCTATCACCACAGTGGTGAATGCAAATATCAGCTATTGTATATATAGTTGTGAGGAGTGTCATGTTTTGCCTATCAGCTTCAAAATCAAGCAGTTAAAGGGTATTTCAGAAATGCTTAATGGGATTTTCCCACCAGTAAACCCTGTGTGCAATGGTACGTTTTAATAAGGGCAGAATCAAAATCTCATTTATGGACTAAGAAGGTTGTACTGAGGGTAACATTAGGGGAGGCTTTGCCAGAGAAAACAGAAGACTTAATAAGAGAAAGGCTCAAGAGTATTAGTAAGAAAAGTTGTGAGCTGCCTACAGGCTTTTTCTCTTCTGGTATCAGAGGGGAAGAAAAGCCCCTGTGGTTGATTCATTATGCCGTTTCATTTCTTCATATATAATTTACATGCAATGTAAATATGGTAAATTATTATTTCTGGATTGCATTCTTGGGCCCTGATCCAAAGCCCACTGAAGCTGAAAGACAGACTTTTAGGTTGCAAAAAATCAAATATTATTGAGAAAGAGGCGTATTATACACCAGCACTCAGTTTACATTCTAGCAAGGGTTAAAGACTCAGGCCCCAGCTCAGCAAAACGTTAAGGACATGCTTAACTTTAAGGTTACACTCAAATCCCAAGTGGATCTAAAGCACATGCTTAATTTCTTTGCTGAATCAAAGCAAGTATAGATTTTTATCTGAATTTAACTGCAACTGTAATCTGGGCTACTGGGTGGCTGCTGCCACAAGGAACCTTCCTGAAGAGCTTTAGAACTTTCTCATTCTGAATCCATCCAGCCACCAAAAACCCATAAGGAACAATGACAATGACTACGATTGTTTTTCAAGTTCAGGGAAAGGAAAAAACCTAAGTTCTGTATCAATTAGTTTTTAGACAAAGGCTTGCATCTGTTTCACTTTTACACTAATTTCTCTGTTCATCGCTACTGGTTTGATTTTCTCATCTTGCTGCTCCAAGAGTTCAGTGGGTAAATTCTCCTACCTCAGAAGCAGAAAAAGCTCCTTATTTGGGTGGCAAAGCACAGCCAAGTGTCTGAGATCTCTGCGCCTTCTGATCCCAATAATCCAGTGTTGGAACAAGATGACCTCAAAGATCTTTTCCTTTAAAATCTTACAGACTTAACAGTTCTTTTGGATAAAAAGCAGTAATTCAGATGTTGCTTATGGCCTGCTACTCTCCCCCTCCTTTGGCTTCCCATCAGTGCCTTGCACCAAGGTGGGAGAATATGGGTGAAGGAACTGCCTTCAGCTCCTAATTCAGTGTGATATATCCAGTTTCTCTGTAACTTCACTCTCCCCACACTCGAATCTAAAGGCAACTTCACAACCTTTCATCCTTTCAATGTTTTTTGTCAGGTGATGAGAAACAATCAATCCTGTTCCTGAGATTAGGAATGGAAAGTCTTGCAAGTTGGACCATAGACAAACCAGTTGCTCCTCAGGTTACTGTGCAAGTATAAACAGGTTGGTCTGCTCCAGCATAGTGGCTTTTGTTTCTTTAATGGTCTTCTTAAAATACACAGTTCATATCCCACCAGCTTGGTCACAGAATTTGCCTGGGATCCCACAGAAAGTCTGTGGCAAAGCAGTACCAATGACTTGGTCATAAATCCACCAATTCCTAGGTTTGCACCCCAACACTGAACCATCCAGCTCTACTATGTCCATTGCTTTTAAACTACTCTCAACAGGACCTCCTCAGGAGGACAGGCACATGTCTTGCAGCTCAAGAGTTCCAAACCCCCTCCTTTGTATTTCTCCCTCAGATGTTTCCAGAGTCACTTTAAGGTTTTCTCCCTTGTACGTAAATAGCAAGTCTATAAAAAGTAAGAATGGCTGCAAATAAAGAAAGCAACTTTACATTTCACGTGTGAACCCAAGTATTTCATCTCAGGCTCCCTGTTCAAGCCTTCTTGTCACCCTGAAGATGCACAGAATCAAGAGTGCACACATGGTGCCACAACCTTTCAGCACTCTTCAGGTGGCCATGGCTGCTGCTGCTGTGGGGAATCTCTAGAGGAATACTCCAGAGCTGTACAGTGATTTGTTAATGTCGTCAGGAATGAGGAGAGATTGCAGGGGAGAATTCACACATATGAAAACCAGAGAGACAACTCTGATACGTGGGCTGGAGGGTTTTCAAGGTTACCATATGCCACTGGACTAATCCCAATAGGCTGAAGGTAGAGGTGAGAAGTGTTCAAATTATTTGATTAACTTCAAAAGGGGACATTTTTACACCTCTACCTTTTGGCATCCCTCCTCTGTCCCAAGCCAAGAAGAACTAGAAAACTTCCAAGAAAGCCAGCTCCATTCTTCTGACCAACAGATTCCAAAAAGTGTTGTCATCTTGGCTCACTTAAGTGAGCTGATTTTAAGAAGGGAAAATCTGTGCCAGCTGTACAATAATTGCCTGTTAGGAGTCGCTTTATTGACAGGAATATCTTTTTCTTGGACATGGAAACTGGGGCAGCCATGGAGAAATAGCAAAGCTGCATTTTGCACCACCGAAAATGGCTGACAAACAGGCAACGGCTAATTCCCTCTCAGTTTATCATTTTCTTAACCAGCTTCTCAGAAACACATTGCAGCTGTCAGTGGTCGCCCACCAGAATGATTTGTGCTGACCTGCTGCGGATGACCAGCAGTCAGAAGTTGCTGGAATACAGAAGAATCATATTCAAAGTATTTCCAGGGCATTTCCCTTCTCCCATTTTGCCCAAGTGAAATAGAAGCAGAAGCTGTTGCAGGTGCTGGAGCCTCATCCTAGAGAGCACCTCCTCACCCTAGGAGTAGGGTGAATCCTCTGTAAGGGGACAGAGCACGATTCTCCCTCCGAGCATCCCTGTAGAACTGGGAGCCTGGAAGTCTCAGCCATTGGATTAAAGCTACTCTCGGAAATTTCTCGCTGTTGTGGAGCCATCAGGGTCTTTAAGGGCTCTAAACCCTCCGTGTATCCAACAGCATCTTTCAGTTAGGAAGTCTGAAAGGAGCAGCAATTCCACTGCAATTCAAACTTATTTCCAAAGCTCTGCAACCAACCCACTGCTTAACCTGCCACAGCCACCGCTTTGGCTTTGGCTGCCAGTCAGCAAAGGGAGGACGGCAGAGCGGGTATTTCCCTTTTACAAAGAGAAGATAATTCACCATCCCTGAAGGTGCAAGAAGCTCATGCTAATAAATCAGGGAAATTAAATGCTGAGGATTGCGTAGGTTCGTGGTTTATATCCCATAATCCCACTCCAAAGGGAGCTTTCGTGCCGCCACTCCCTAGCAACGCAAGCAAGCAGCTTGTTTTATGACTCCCTTAGCGCCTTCAGGTGTGGATGGCTGAGGGAGGTGCTGTGTGGGCCACGAGAAGATTAACAGTTGTGCTCTGTAGCTGAGGGGCTGCAGGTAACGTCAGGGCAGAGCCCTACCCCAGAGGAGCATCTGCTCTGTCTCCTGTGCACGGCACTGTGATGCCACAGGCAGGAGTCACACATCCAGGGCACATTTACTGGTGTTTCCAACCTGAAAGGCTGCCTTGTGCTCCCAGGGAGTGATGCAATGCAACACACTGGTTTCCAGACTCACAAAAGGGGTGTATTTAAAATTCAAGTGTCTCTAGTTTACACAATGTACATTTGAATTCTAATTAAAGCTTATCAATGTGTGCAGATGATAATTCTCACACTTTGCTCTAGGAAGCAATATCCTGTTGTTATAAATGTACTTCCTTTATGTGGCTGAGTATTTTTTTCCTAGTGAATCAAAAAACACCACGTAAGGTAAATTAGAAGCCTACAAAGGGCTAAGCCAGAAATTGTTGTTATTTAATGACTGGTGTGATTCCTTGGAAATAAATTCTTTCAGGAATTACAGGAAAATATGAAGAGTATGAAAATGAGGGATTACTGAAAAGAACAAAGACCATCTCAAAACAAGAAGTGAAAACCACTCAGCCGAGAAATTGAGGAGCCTGGCAAAGCTCCTTCCAAATCCGCTCTGCAGCTGCCTTTCCAGGCCAGCTCTCCAGCACAAGCCACAAGGAACTGCTGTTCTACAGACTGCTCATACAAGACAAAGCTGGGCTGATACCACATGTGGGTGCCAGGCTGTTGTGAGCAGTGATTACACAGGGTGCCACACATGCCTGCTGCTACCTTCTCACTGGTCTCTTGATCTCACCAAGAATAGCTTTGAAATTTCCACAGCAAACCTCTCTAGTCCATATGCAGATGGTCTGATGTGTAAAACAACAAACCAGGTGGTTATTTGTAGGTGTTTCATGGTTTCCAAGTTCTTCCTACAGGGGTACAGAGACCATTCACCTCTGAATGGTGTGAGAACCATTCTCCTGTGTGAGAACCTTGCCCTTAAACACCCAGCTCTGACCCAGGCTGTCACTCAGTTCTGCTCTTGGCTCACAGCAAGGCTGCTGGCCGCAGATGAATGCCAGCTGGGGAGGAAATTGCAGTGTACTGCTCTTGTGCCAGCTTTTAGGTGTTGCAGACTTACTCATCCTCGTACCATCAAGCTGACACGTTCTTGATCTGCCCAGACTAGAGCTGGTGTGGCTTGGCGAAAGACATTACTGGTCAGCTCCAGCTGCCTCATTCCCAGCAGTGAGGCAGTCAACAGAACTGACATACATACATCCTATACAGAGCTTAAACTTTGCTTTACCTCTGCTGCAACAAAAGTGGTTTCTCGTCCCTGCAATTAAGTACACTACAGGAATCCATTTATATTTCTGGAAGTCCTGGTTTCTTATGGCACATGTTTTAGCAGCTATTCTGTTGTGGAAGACTCTCATTTTCCTGCAATGTCCTGGCCCCTGATTAAATGCCTACACACATAATATTTCCTGACACCACTCTGTATTATCTCTAGACTCTCCCAATTCTCAAGTACAGGTCTCTCAAGCGTCTTCCTCCATTTCATTCATGACAGAGTGTTTCTGCCCCTTAAAATCTCCATGGGTACATCAGCCAAGGACATTCCCATCAGTGGCCACTTGAAGGTCATTTGGACCTTCTGGCTGCCTTTTGACAATGCCAGTCTTACGCTAGCTGTGTCTTCAGTAGAGTGCTAGGAAAAGACAGAGAACCTAATCTCACAGGAAGGTGGGCCAGATGCCAGCACTCATTTGAACTACGCAGGGAACACCCTCAGTGCATATTTTTCTATATCTGATTCTTAACAACCACCTAATGAACAAGCAAGCGTATGCAGGTATCTCCCCTCATCGCAGCCAAAGAGGAAACAAGTGCCCAAACTGTCCTCATGCATACACACCCCTCTGCCAGCTCAGACAGCAGAGAAACCTCAGCGGTGACAGGGAGAGGCTAGAGCCAATGCAGACCCAGCTGGATCAATTCAATATCTGTAGAAACAAATCCTAGTTTAAATATTAGTGCTCAGGAATACCAGCTAAAATGAACGGAAGAAAGAAGGGCTTGTTGTGTGTGGCTTGCAAAACTTCCTGATGGTGAATTTATATGCAATACACATCTACTTAAAGTGAAATGAATGTCACTTGCTGTTTGCTAGAATGACAGAGTGTGTGTTGTAAGTCCTGTTGTAATGAAGCAACCAGTAAGTGAAAGCAAACAGCTCAGCTGTGGGTCAGATTTGACAGTGCTTTTACCAACCTTAACAGAAGCTTCAAAATCTCCCAGCTCAGGATATGGGAGAGTTTCAGCATGATCCATATTACCGAAGATACGTTTGGATTTTTTTAACTGACATAAAATCTCCCAGTACAAACATGCCTTTGCACACCTAGGTTGTAATAGCCTCCCTTCCAACTAAATTTAGACTAGAAAAGCAAATATAATCCTACACTATAAAAGTATTAGGCCACAGGATTTACCACCCATACATGCTTCCCAGTATCTTGAAGCTGCCTACATGCCAGCTGTGCTTCAGGCACTCTTGCATGGGCAACATTTGAGACAGAAAGCAAAGCTGAGGACATGAGAAAGACCAAGAGTGTTCTTTGGGACTATTCTTCATGATCAGGGCTAGGACATACTATTACAATTCTGTAGCTGTTAAGTGTCTGACATTTTCCTAAGATCTGTCTTTTATACAGCAAATGGGTGCAGTAAAAGCAGAATAAAGTTCAACTTATAATATGATGTATTATGACATGGCCAGAATTTCCTGCCACAAGGAGAAGAGTACACAAAGTGCAAAGAACAAGAGGTGCCTCTAACGTTTACTGCATGTTTCCCTGGAAGGAATTTGAAAGCAGGGGTCCCCAGACAGTAACTCACCTCTTCTGTACATCTGGGGCTAGAATTTGAGCTAAAAACCAAATTTATCTATGGGCCCATAATTGCAAAGTTCTTCATTCACCGGAACTCATGCACTTTCATCTACAGCATCTGGAATTGATTTCGTTTGCAGGGGCCGTTGATTGAATCCAGTATGGTGATTCCCATGTAAATAGCAATCATCTTCTGACATTGCCATTGTTAGGTGGGAAGGAAAAGGAAGAACAGACAGGAAAAGCAAAAGGATCACCGGCTGCTTCCAATTTCAGTTGCTTGGTTCTGGATACAAAGTAGTGTTAAACCCAAAGTACAGGCTGGACACCATAGGAGTCCCCAGCTCAGAAGACAAGAGATCACAGGGAAAAGTAAATGGCTCATCTGCACAACAAGTTAATAACAAAGCAAAACTCAGGATCGATGTTTCCAACGCCCAATGCTGCATGAACTGAGACACCAAAAAGCAGTTCAAGGTTAACGACTACCACTCTGAACTATATCCAAAACTGAGACATGGAGTCAGACTATTGAATGAGCTGAGAGGCAGATTCTTAAAGCACTCAAAACCATCAAATCAGCACCTGATTTCAAAGAACTTACATCTATTGAATCCCTTAAAGAAGGGCAGATTTCCAAAACAGGTCAGGCACTGACAAACTAAGCAATCATAAAAGTCCATTCACTTATCCAAATGGCTAAACAGCAATAAGGACTTTAAGAAGATCCCACTCCCACAAGACAAGAATCACAGTGATGCAATGATGGCATTAGTCAAAGGGATACGAAAAAGAACACTTAGCAAACTGCACCCAGTTAAAACAAGCAGAGAAATGATCCCTGGCACCAGTACTTAATTGTTCTTTTTCTGATACTCCTGAAAACATAAGGAAACAGTTTATAGCCTCAGATCTAGATGCTCACCAATCCCGTGTTGCTGGCACTTTAAGACCACTCCTAACCTCATATACCTCACTTCATGCCCCAGTCCCTATTCCTGATTCTACTGGTGTTAACTCCAGTTTACTCACACACAAGGGACAGAAGAAATCTAAGATTTAAAATAAAACAACAATCTTATGACTTAGAGTTGAAGGAAGTTGATCTTTGATTAACAACAAACAAGAAAAAGAAAAACGTGAAGTAAGACTAAATTGTCAAAGCAACATGTAAGGCCATGCAGAAGGGAAAGTTTCTGGAGTTACTAGAAGTAGGAAGTCTTAAGGGTTTTATAATACCCCAGATAAATCTTGGGGGAACACAGATTCCAGATATGTGTTTGCCACACCAGACTGCCAGCAGTTGGGAAGACCTTGGTAGGTAACACTGTGAGACAATCCAGCGATGCCGTGCATGGTGAAAGGAAGTATCCCAAGAGGTGTTGTCATGAGGAGCTGAAGGTAGTAAAGGCAATGGGGAATTTTTTCAGTTCTCCATGCTTCAGTAATGCAACTAATGCCAATGGTCACATGAAAGGAATTGAGCTACCCACTTATAGCACATGGCCTCTCTCCAAAAGGCATGCTTCTCTGAGACACTAGACTTACAAGGAAGGGTCTTGTCCTCAATCCTTAATGATTCAGGTGTGGACTTTGATGTTCCCACCAGATTCCACCAACTGCAGAGAAGGGGAAAGGGCCAAAACCCCCATTTTGGAGATCTAAGTTGAGGGTCCAAAGTCAAAATGAATGTGTCTTCCCACAGCATAGAACTTTCAGAAGTGTTTAAATGAATTAGGTGGAGAAACTCTCTGTAGTCAATCATCCTTAGGTTTCTAAATGCTTTTGACTTTGCTATTACTCACCTGACTCTGGTGCTTTGTGCTCTCCTCAATACATCAATATATAAGCTCAGGTCATGGACAGATGGGTGTTACAAAGCTTCCCCAAATATTAGTGATTTATTCCCAGTCTCAGAGATATTATTTTAATATATCTTACTTTGTCAATATAATTATGATGGAATGCCCCTTCAGGTGAGTTGTAAAGGTGGAAAGAAAAGCGCCTCTGTTCAAAGCAGCAAAGAAAGGAGGAAAAGCAAACAAGCAAGATGTGTTAGACACTGTCTAAGGAACACCTGTGTTTCAACAGTAGTTAGCTGGATGTAGACACACCATCTATCAGGCCCGGCTCTCCCACCACACATCTCTGACACACAACACAGGCCTGGCAAGTCAGGCACAGGAACAGGGACTGGGCTATGCTTCTGTGGGAAATAAAATCTACACTAATGAAAGTACTCATCCCAACTTTAAAGCAGTAGGTACCTGGAAAAATCCTATGGAAAATGAAGGCTTCCTGTACACTTTAGCTCAAAGGTGATACACACTAACCTAGGTATTATAAAACATACTGTCTAAACAAGATTATCAGGTTGAAAAACACAGCAAAATAAAAAAGGAACAGAAATAGTGATACAATTTTACCATTTTTAAAGTTCACAATGCAAGAAAACGCAAATCCTACTGTTAACTATAACGTTCATTCTTTCCTACAGCATGAGTAGTCCTACACATTTCTGCATTTTCCACGAAGTGCAGGACTTAATGAAGTATTCTCTACATGAAAAGATGTTTATCAGCAGACAGACATGACATGCAGCCAGCCCAAGTAAACATCATGGCTCATAATTTGTGGTTTTTGACATTTCGTACAGCCTTAATGTTAAATTAATCTTGTTTTATTGCATTTAACTGAGCAGTAGTTGGAGCTGACAGCTAAGCTGCTACCACCATCAGAGCTTTGGGAACTGAATCTCTTTTCATTTAAGCCACCCCTCTACAAGCCTCATTGGTTTTGGTAGAACTACCAGATCATACCTACACCATGACACAAAATGGGACCCAAAGACTTTCCAAGAGACTTCCACCAATTGACAGAGAACTCATTTAGAATGGGCTTTGAGAGAAGCAGCTTAAATACCTCAAAATCTCTGTGCTTCTCTTGGAGGTCCTCCCAGTTTCAAACCCTAAACACTTTCCAGCATCTCTGGATCCAAGTCAACATCATCTTCCAGGAAGAAAACCCGTGCTGCCTGTATGTGCAAGTTGGGCCTCTAAGCTCACCTACCAGGAGCGGTGGGCTGGATTCCCCACGGCTGACCCACACTGACACTCTCTCAAAGCCTCATTTTTATGTGATTCTTCTTTGAGTAGATCACTTATGGACAAAGATACGCACTAAGGGCTAAGAATAAGAGTATAAAATGTAAATGTCCAGTTTTCCTTTCGCTTCTTCCTTCTCTCTTGCCCTGTGTATAAACACAGCCTCTCTCTAAATATATAACTCTGCATCTTTGTGTAAGGGGAGCCCAGGGCTAATGTTGAGCTGACAATAGTGGCACTAATGCTAATGAATTGTGATTATTCGGATCGGTCATTAAACTAATAAGCCCATCTCCAAATTAGCGTGGCTGCTGCAGCCAGCGAAAATTTCATCAGATCTGCTTCATTATTTCAGACGTGGTGCATTTGGGCACAGTGACTGCAGGAAAGGAGAGCGGGACCCTCGGCTCCTGAGTTTATCACTTGACTGCCAGAGCATGAAACAATCGGTGTGATGACTTTTTTCTTCACTGGGGGGTGAGGGTGTGGAGCAGAGGGTGTGTGCATGCGTGTGGGCGCGTGTGCTGCTCAAGCGCTCCCTCATGTTCCCTCCTAATTAAACTAAACCCTCCTCTGCCCTGCAACTGTTTGGGTTTTGCCACGTCTTCCCCACCCCCTTCAACATCTTTGCTCTCTTCCTTCCCCCAGGTCCTGCTCTGCCTCCATCTCACAGCCTTTGCACGCATGACCAAGGAGCAGCTTTCAGCATCCGAGGCAGAGGTTGATGAGACTTCTGTGAGCTGTGCAGCAAAGCTGTCTCTGTCTTTCCCAACTCCAGCCTGTACACACACACCCCCATTCACTCCCTTTGCCTCCTCACCCTCATTTTTCTCTTCATTTCTGAGGAAAATAAAAGCAGCAAACATATCTCCTGGCAAAATTGTTTTGTTTGTTCATTTCTCTCCCTGGTTTTCACTTGGATTGTTGGCACTTTAAATCTGATGGGGAACATAGGTCCTATGACTGTGCACATTTCTATGCACAGGAGCATGAGGCACACACAAGCAAGCTGAGGACACAGTCCCAGTGTACAAAAACAAAGACATAAGCACACACTTAAATGCAAGCTCCATATTACCTTTCATGGTTGTATTTTGCAGCACCCTTACACCTGTGTATTAATTAGAAGCACATTTACGGGTTTCAGTGGCAACACTATAGTCTACGACTACAGTTTCTTGCCTTCCTCCTCCTGCAGGTCCACCACCACTCCAAGAACAAGGTCAAGCCCACCTTGGCAAGAGAGACTCATCCTCTAAAGATATCTATCCTACTCGCACATGACTATAAGATAAAGAGACTCATTAATTCCTCCAGTGACTGAAGCTGAACAAAGCATTAATGTAAGGCCAGGCTGGATGTGGTTCTGAGCAACCTGATCTAGTTGAAGATGTCCCTGCTCATTGCAGGGAGGTCGGACCAGATGTCGTTTGAAGGTCCTGTCCAGCCCAAATTATTCTATGAGTCTATGGACGTAAAAACAATACTCCAAACCCAGGATGTAAATAAATAAATAAATCATTCATTCAAGAAGGTCAGGCCTAACAAATGCATAAGTCTCACTAATGTGCAGCCATGCTCAGTGCTCTTCTCTCAGTAACTGTGTTCAAAAAGACAAACCTCACACTGTTTTTGGTACTGAATGGCCCTGCTGGAAAATAAACAGAATAGTACATCTTGTTAGTACAAAGGTAATAAAGCACTGGCCACCCCAATAGCCAGGAACAGGAAAGAAGCCAAGGCAAAGCACTGGAGAAAGTAATGAGCCACTGTCCAAAATCCGGGAACACATGTGAAGGAAGAACAGTCATTTCAAACAGCACTAGCTATTTCTGCTACAGCACATAGTAGATTTAGCAGGTCTTCACTGGCAATGGTATTGAAGGCACCTGGAGATCTTATATAGATCCCAGTCTTCAACTTCTAGCAAAGATTTCCCCTCAAATGTTGGCATTCATTTCCCATGCCTAAGAGCTTTCCAGATCTAAATTAGTCACCTTATCTGCAATAGCCAAAAAAGGTGCTTCCAAAGGGCTACTCCTTGATTTCAATCACACATCTTACATTTCAAGATAGGATGAATACTCCCTGCAGAACAGCCTATTCTTCTTCAGTGATTATATTAGTAATATAGACAGTTCACTTTGACTTGATGAAAGTTACATGTCTAAAATTAGGTAAGATGAGTTCTGGACCAAGAAAAAATTAGACATGATGTATCTAAGCCTGACAAGGTTTGTGAAGATCTGAAGCATGTAGGTGCACGAGATTGATCTGCAACAGAAATTCTTATAACTGAAATCAGACACTGGAGATAAAGTTGACTGGCAGCCGACCAGGCTGTCAACAGCATCAAACACAATTGTACAGATGCCTTCTTAAGAAAGGTACCAGAATGTTATTCTGCCATCAAGCATATGAGCTCTAAATACTAACAGGAAAGCAGAAAGTCTATGGATCCAGTGTCATCAGTTCAATGAGGCAAACAAAACATATGCCCTCTTAGTTGAATCTCAGCCTGTTTTGCTGCTTACTACATGTCAAGCCTCAGCATGTTACATTTTCCACTTTGCTAAAGTGTTTTTCCTCTCCCTTTCTATCACCTGCTGCTTCCATGCCCTATCTAGTCATCTCTCCTTGTGCAAAACACAGGATAGGTGCCTTCTGATAGATACCTCATCAAAATGCTCCTTGATTTTGCACAGAGGGTTCCACATAGACTGGTGCTATCCCAAACAACAGAGCTCTCAAACAGGACCTCTCTGCAGTCTCCTTCCTCTGACCTCGCTGAGACTATGAAGTGGCTTTGAGTGGTTCTGCTCCTCCTCCTTGCTGCCCTGGTAAGCCTTCAGAGCTCACTTATTCAGTAAGACGTTGCGATCTAATTTTAGATTTGAAGAACTGCAAAGCTAAAAGACAATTAGTCTGACTAAGACTATATGAGATAGCAGCTCAGAATGGAACTGAGAGCTTGTGACTGATAGTTTTACCTATTAGGCAACTCTTCCTTTAGAAATTCAGGTTGATTACACTCAGAGAAGGATCTTCCTGGCTGGCCCACATAAATGACGTAAAGAACATTCTGGATGCAAAGTACTAATAGTAATGACAACCTATTGGTTAGGAGGAGCTTTGTCTGCCGCCGCGGTCTTTCTAAGACCTTATCCCTTCCACCCTCCAAAAAAATAAAATAGCATAAACCTGGAACTGGAACTCCCAAAACATGGTGCCTGTAATAAGAATTAATCCCTTTGTTGCTCAGTGTGGCAAGAAGGGAGGTGAAAGTTCTCAGCAGCATGCAAAAGAAAGGTGCAACTCAGACTTTTAGACATTAGAGGAACCAAAGAAGACACAACGTGAAGTTAAGCTCAAGAACTGCAAAGCAGCCTTGCTCTGCCAGAGGGAGCAGCTACATCTAAGTCATTGCCTCCCACTTCTACCCTTTTGTGAGAGACACCTCACAGAAAAGGAGCCACAAAACACTTTTTAAAAGCCATGACCATGCAAAGGCATTTAGAAAAACATTTCTTGAAGTAAGGCTGGTGGACCCTACTATCGTTTCAAATCAACACTGCAGAAACAGCTCTGTTTTGCCCAGGAATTAGTGACAGTCAAGAGATAGGTGTATATATAGCTACACACGCACACAGGGAGCAGGTTTGCTATGAGAAAGGTTCAAGCTCTCACGTCCTATCGCCTGGAGGAGGCCGGGACATTTAGATCGTCCTCTGAGAGGGCCAGTGAGACCTTTAAAAGATGACACACAGTTTGGGAGCCCTCAGATTCAAAGAGACAGGTATTCCAGTGGCCTTCTCAACTCTCTTTTCAGTCGTCAAGACAAAACTTCATTGCAGACATGAACTATCCCCTCCTCTAAAAGGCCTCGCAATAGATCTGTGTCAACAGTGATTAGCTGTTGCCTGGCACGTCATCCATTTGCCATTTGTTAGGCCAAACATGCCAACATTGGTAATCTAATCTTTGGCCAGCAATGGCCTCTTCCAGGTTAAATGTATTAAAGGAGTTGAGGAAACCAGGCTTATTTCACAGGCTGTGGCCTGCAGCTTTCTAACATGGCCTGACCCCCCTTCCCACCCCCTTCCCCTGGAGATTGCAGGGGTCAGGACCTCCACAGCATGGAGCTGAGTAAAACACTAACAGAGAGAGATGGGAGGATATTGGAAACATATTCTCAAGGCCTCAGTGCTTTGGAAATCTGAGAAGAACACGAGGCGTTAAGTTGGAGCTTTCACTGCTGGGGTGTGCGTGTGTGTGTTTGGAAAAACAGGTTTCAACAAGAATTTGATAAAGATATCAGCGAGACAAGGTTGAGGGGGTTTAACACGGCAGCAGCACAAAACGTAGTGCTCTGTGCATGGGAGAACCCATGTTACAAGACACCTCAACCCACAGCTCATGTGTTGGGAAGAGGAATAGTTAGTTTTTAAGGGAATATTTTCAGTAGATCAAGTATAGCTTCTCCAGCAAAAATGTCTATGTTTATCTGTCACAGATTCCAATACATCCAGAGCTAATAGCACTGCTCAGTGCCCTGGGACAAGGGAATCTTCCTGGGAATTCTTAAAACTGAGAATTCTGCACCTGAAAGCAAGCAAAATAGGCACCAGGATCCTCAATGAGTTGTTTTATCCCTCTGGAGGTAACAGAACTCTCCTAGATAGGTGTCACATACCTGTTTGGGTGAGACCCCTTAGAGCTCCGTTTCAGGCACAGGAGTGGGCTGGATTCCCTAATGGGGTGATTTCACTAGGGTTAGGGGTGAGACATGAACAAAAGGCTGTAACACAAGGCAAGGTACATAGGAGCAGTGCTGGATACCAGGGACAGGCTCTGCAGCAGACTGACATCAAGTTACAGATGAAAACCCTTCTGAAAGATTTCCCAGAAAGTTCCATTGCTTTGAAAACGGCACTCGGGATGTTACGCAAATGACCCCAAAAAAGAGAGATTTCTCTGGCTTCAGTCCACCACAGCAGCCAGGGTTGTGTTGGTTCCCAAAAAGCTCATGGACACGAGCTGCCCATTCTCATTATTATCACTGCTTTTATTTGCATGTTTCTCTCCAAAGATTAGCTTGGGACAAGCATATTCCCTGCCCTGTCAACATCCATGTACTCGGAGATTTCCTATGCACATGGATAAAAACTGTACCAAGCACACAAGGACCATTCAGAATGAAAGACAACTGATGTGATGGAAAGCCTTAATTTTGAGTGCCTCAGCACAAAATCCTATTTGTGTGTTGGAAAAGGTTCTTTCCTTTGGGAGAAATTTTTAATCAAGCTAAAATATTTGTGGCCAAATGTGGTCTGTTCCTAGACACGGAGCGTTCCCAGGTGCTTGCTGAGCGCTCACTTCAGGAAGCCAACTCCTTCTTTGTAGTTTGCTCGGTGGTAATGTGTATTTTTTATCAGTTATTTCTATGGTGCTAATTCACTCAGCATCAAATAGGCTGCTGACACCAGTCAGTGGGTAGGAAACAGATCCAAAGGTGGAACCAATCAGGGAAGGGAGAGCACTCGGCGCATTGGATTATGCTGGCAGTTTGGTGCTAGGCGCATACAGAACCTGACACCCAAAAGAAGGCTTTTAATACCACTGATGCTAAGTGGAACAGACAGGACATAGCAGCTGCAAGCAAACTTCACTTTCTTTAATCCTGTGTTCCTGCTTAACATCCCCTTTAAGAGAAGAATGGATTGGGGGAGATGGCTATGATCTGTCTGAAGAGATGACAGACAAGACAGAGGCTTCGGGGGGGGTTGCTAAAGGACAGTGTCTCTGGGCACTGAAAGACAAGTGTCATCCTATTCACCAGTTATACTTAGCATAATATTCTGGTAGCTCAGGCATCCCAAAATCACTATATAGATTTAATTCCCACTGCTCTTGCCTGCCCTCCCAAATACCAGTGTTATGAGAACAAGACTTTCCCAATGAGACCATCCTGTGATACTCGAATGCTACAAGAAACATTCTCCAAGTTTTGCACTGTCTGTTCCATGCTTAGAGGTAGAAAAGGCAGAGCTGTGTCAAAAAAGCACTTCACCTCATTTTTCCCCATTGCTTACTTCAAATATACATTAAAAACTCAAGGCTGAAGCACCTATTTTACCTAGAAAATCCACCTACAACACAGATATGTAGCCAAGTCCCCTGAGAAAGATCATGTTCTCATTTGGGTGTGCTTCAAAGACCTGAGAGCTGTAGGAAATATCCCATTTATATTGAAGACTTGGGAGAGCCTGAAGCAGAGTCCGGCTGAAATGCTCCAACCATAAACCCCTCAGGACAGGTCCTTCCTCAGCTCTGGAATCTGGAAAACACTTGCCTTACTCACATCCCCTTCAAATGATCTGCAAGATCTGGCTCCAGAACTCACCTCTGCCTGAGATTTTATTTCTCCCCCAGAAAGAAAAGAGAAATGAGTTCAGGGAATGTTTGCTGGTTTGGACAATGCTTCTCTTTTCCTCATTTACTAGGTGAATTCTCTATGCAAAGCCAGAGCCCAGTATATCTCTATTTATAAATATGTTTACTTTAATGAATTTAATGGGATAACTCAACATTTCCTGGTCTGGCTCGAGTCCATCCTTCAAAACATCATTTTCTTTGCTGCTTTCTGGCTTTGAGTTCTTTTTGGGTTGTTTCTGTTTTCTGACTGACATGCATGAAACACATTGAAACCTGAACCAGACCCAAATCTGAGACCTACTGGTGTCAAAGAGGTTTGGTATCAGATTTGTATGAAAATTACTTAAATTAGTGTTTACTGACTGCTGTGCCTTTTGGATCAGGCCCTTGAACTGCACGCATGTTCCTTTGTCAGAAGGAAGCTGTTTAGGGTTCTTTAGTGCTGCTAAGAAACAGAAAGGGAGCTGCAGGGGTGAATTATTGGCATGACATTACTCGTGGGACCCCAAAAAAGAAATCCTATTAAATAGAGTCCTTGTGATCTCATCACTGTGTATTTCATGACTCTTCAAGAGGTTCTGCTAAAGTCATTCACAGAAAATTTCCCCTGGAAAGGCTCAGGGGAGAAAGGGGCTGGATCTCCACTTGGTCTGTTTAGCATTTACTGTGTCTGAAAGCAAGAGGGGTTTTTTTCCCTACCAGCAGCACCACTGTCTAAAGATGCCTGGAGATTCCTGGAGGAAAAAGAGAATGTAGCCAGGACGCAATATTTCACAACATGCTCCTTTTCTAGGGAACCCGTAGGTCACAGTACCCCTTCACATGGTAGAAGTACACCACTGACACTGTTCCCACTGATAACAAGCACTTTGAATAGACATAGCCAAAAGTAACACTGGTATAACCAGGACGTACCCTACTAAAGGCCCAAAATCTTAAATAAGCATTATCCCTAAGCAGAGGGCCATGAGAGCTTTCTCTGGGATATTGCTGATACTCATTTTTCCAGAAGAATCCCAAACCAATGCACTCCCTGACAATTAACACAGAGATTTTAATACAGTTCTCCTTTACAAAAGGGTTCCTTGAATAAGAACACTGTTCACTACCCATCTAATCCCTCTGGATGTTTTCTGTTTGTCACAGACCCTGGTTACTGATTACATTAACTCAGTGATTGTAGGAAATCAATTCTTCCCAAGACGTGATCTGGAATCACTCATCCTTTCTCCCTTTCATTATGTTTTCTCACTCTTTTTAAGCACATCAGTCAGGATCAAGTCAGAATCTTAAAACCATTCTTCTTAGTGCTGGCACAGTGGCACTCCCAGTAGCTGCAACTGCAAATAGCGAGGGGAAGAAGTAACAACAGCCTCACTGGAGCCTACCCCAAGGCTACTTTGAAAGCTGACTTTCAAATCTACAAACACAGCCCTTCTGGGCAGGCTGGATACAAGCAATAGAGGACAGGTTGGTGAGTTGGAGCCCCCAAATTTCAACGGGGAGCCAAGGACAAGCCTCAGCGACACAACAAGAAATATCAGGATGAAAAAGTAAAGAGCTTTTCCAAACGAGTGACTTCCTTTCATTGCCAGCTGCCCTGGTATCTTGATGAGAATACAGCAGAGAAAGCTCAGTAACTTTATCCAGCTTTATATTCTCTCAGATGAAGAAAAAGCCCTACACTGAAGGAAAACTGTACCTACAAAGACAGTATGGTTAAAAGTGTTCCAAATGACATTTGGCTGAAGTGCAAATGAAGCAAAAACTACTCATAAGTTCCCTTTGCTCACCAACAGGCATTAGCTCACCTTGGCCTCTACTGTGGGGTGTTTCCTCCTGCCACAAGCAGGTGCCATGAGCAGGCTTTACTGCCACTGAGGCAGTGACATTGAGTGACACAAAAGGCTGGAACAACTTGAGAAGGAATTTGGCAATAAACCATTTGGTGTTCTCAGGGTTTTGGGCTTTTTTTTGACAATGCTTAACAGCATTAATATTAATGTATCAGACATAAATAACTCCTTAAAAATTCACTTGTCTCTTCAGCTCAGATTCTAGAGCAGAGCACATAGGATCCCTGGCAAACACAATTTTTCCAGGAAAATGGAGGAAACTTGGTATTTCTGGTATTTGCAAGACACAAGTAATATATGGGTTTTTTTAAATAGAAAGCGAATATATGAACAGAGAATCCTCAGAGCCTTTCATTCTACAGAAACAAACTAAGGCCAACCTCAACAAACAAACAAACATAGAAACGAGAGGGAAGTCTTGTACAAGTCATCTTCAACCACACATCTGCTTCATGGCTGTCTGCACAAAGTCCCCATAATAAAACTCCTCTTCTCCTGTACCAAGCACCATTTTTCTAGAAGCTGACTCAATCACACTCATCCTGGATTACAGCTACAACCCCCTGTCCTCTGCAGAGGATCGAGGCAGCATCGCAGAGCAGTGAGAAGTGTTCTCCTCATTTGAACATCACCTTCTCTGCATCTTCAAATGAGTAGAAGGGACGAAAACAAGTGTTTCATGTTGGGGAATACTAAGCAAGATATGAAATATACTCAACACAACAAAATGAGGATCATCTTCAACTGTGAAGTGGTTTGGATTTTAGCTGGATCCAACTCGCATTGGATTTTGCCTTTAGTTGTCATATAATGTGTGGACTTCTCCATGTGAGCGTATGACAGCTAGTCCCATAGTGTGATTTGGGTGAGCTATCACCGTAAGGAAACAGGACCTTATTCCTTTTTTGTTTTGGGTTTTTTCCTTCCCTTTTTTTCTTTTCCTCTTCTCTCTTCAGAGAGAGGGGAGTAATTTCTCAGTGCTACCAGTCTCAGGGGCAAACATGGGGAGAGGGAAAAACAGGAAAGAAAGGATTAGATTCTAGTTCACTGGGGTTATAAAATCCCGACAGAATAAGACACATTTGGGCTGCTCTACCTTAGGCATTGTCTAAAGGATTTTTCCCTCTGATAATCTGTTCCTTCCGGTGAGAGCACTCCATACGTGAGCTTTGCCTGTAGCTCCCTTCACATCCCATAAGGACAGACAATATATCCTGAATACCTTCTTGATATATGGCAATTTCCAATCACTGTGCTCACTTTTGCCCATATGTTGATTGGAATCTATTCTGAAACTGATGCATATTTATTTGCTGGGCTGGGTACAAAGTGGGGGAAGCTCACAGGAGTTCCCTTTCCAGGGAATTTTAAGTGATGGCTCTAAATTGCATCTGAATGGAAGGACCTTCCTATACAAATTGTTCCCCCAACTCAGCAGTAAATCACAGGGCAGACATATCTCATGCAGCTGTAAGAGGAGAGGAAGGTGGCCCTTTCTCATCAGGAAGAGCAGTTACAAAATATTAAGCTGAGAAGACAAAGGAGGATGACTAAGGAAGTAAATGGAATTTCATCCATTCAAAACCATCAATTACCGAAGTGCTGTGATTTGGGGAATGGAAATGTTTAGGAGAAGAGGAAGAGTGAGGAATCCATGTGCTTTTTATAAGACACAACTTTTAGCAAGGCTTGCTCATGATATACTACTTTGTCTTCCCCTGCAATATGGCCTCTTGTAGGAGAATATGACCAGATCCAGTGATCACTCTGCAAAGGTATTTTCAGAGCGTGGATGGTTCAGAGAAATTCTAGTTTCAGCTATTGTTAGTGTGAGGAGTGTGATGCTCTTGGGGTTTCTTCAGCACAGTTTAGACAAGAGAGTTTTCTTACTCTTGTAACACTTCTCACAGTGTGGCAGGGATTTTCCTGAACTCCCCATGCTTGGACTGACACCATGATCCTGTATCCAAAGAGAAAGAACTGATGAGACATTTAGTCCAGTCTGGGCTTTGTATCGCCTTGAGTCTCATCCTTAACACTAGCAAGGTGCAGAGAGTCTCTTATTATCTATGAAAGAAAACTCCTAAGAGCTCACAGTCACCACCCTCACTGGTGTAATAAGCCCAAAGTGAAGAACAAGGAATTCTCTATAAATAAGACAAAGCCAAGCAACAAACTGAAGTATAAGTTCAGAACCCGAGGATGTGACAAATGGGATCCTAAGGACTGTTTCATTTCAGCTTCACATCCTTTCTTGTTCCCTGGCTCCTGCTCACAGCTGGTCTTACTAGAAACACTCAAGAGATTTCATTTATTAAATAAATAGCTTGAAAAAGACACTGGGTTTCTTCTTTGGTTCTTTCACACAAGGTGTATGCCTTTAAAAGCCTACAATCAGAATCTCCTCAGTCATTTCCACCCAATTCAAACTAAAACATCATTAAAAACAGTCATTTTGCCGTTCACTGTTTTCCTGAGCAGCAGGAGCAACAGACGTTTCACTCACAACAGCTATCCAACATCCCTATTTGTACCAGGAATAGAATTCCTCTTTCCTGCCTTGTAACGCTTATTCACATGAGCAAATACTGAAATCTCTGAAAATTTGGGAGTCCACCCATTTGTTAATTTATTATTGAAAATTAGCCAAGCAATTTTTATAACCCTTTCCCTGACCTCTAGCTAACAAATGACTTGTTACTAACCCTTCAAACTTTCCACACAATTAAAAAATGATTAACAACCGATGAATGGGCTACAATTGAAGAAATTAGGTTGCAATTAAGAAGACATTTAAATGAATGTTTAAAACTCTTTGGATTATAATTAGAACCAGATCAACTACGAAGGCCACTCCGGCGTGGTGTTCCTGTGGCATCAGAGATCATTCAGCGAAGAAAGCCACACAGTGGGGTTTTAGTGGTCACTCTTGGCATGGGATCATGCGTGGCTCAAATCCTCCTCAAAGGATTAACTGAGCCAGCCAAAGCCAGAGGCTAATCTTGAAACTGACCCTAGGCCTCATCCTTTAAGCTGCAGTCTTGTCAGTGGGGTCCTTCCAGGAGCAAAAGTTGATGCATTTCTCTCTTGAGGGCAGCTCAGAGGATGTAAGAAGGATGATGGTAGGAGAAGAGAAGAGATACCAGAATCTATCCATCCATTTCTCTAAGGTGCAACACTAGACCCTTGGCACCGAGCGGCTGCTGGGATGTTACCAACCATTTTAGCCATCTACAGGAGTGTTTTCAGTCATGGTGACAGAGAGTCCTTCATCAATGTAGAGCTGAAAGCAAGGTAATTGCACAGAAAGTATTGGGGATAGATGATTATTCTTGTCTGTTCTGCCAATCTCAGCCATATTTCAGGGCACTCAAAGGGAAGGATTTTCAATCTTTCAAGGGGGGTTGGACACCCATTTCAGTTGGCTAAAGGCAGTTATGAGAATCTTAGTCAAGAGCTGATACTTAAACAGCTCAGCACACTAAAAGCCATCCCTCACTTTAAAAAAAATACCATCAATATTTATTCAGTTTATCATTTATGCACAGCAATTGCTCTACACAAAGCCAGTAACTCCCAAACTCAAGCCAAGAAAATGTAAAGATTCATGTGACAAACCTTTGGGCTCACACAAGAAACTGCACAAACCAAAACCTAAGAAACACACTTCAAAAAGTAACCAACTACAGCAGTGCTATCAAACACTCAAACTTGGGGTGATCTCCTGGGGTCTGGATTTAGCCCTGCAGTCATTCCTTGTGCAAATGACCAAAACATGGCCTTTCACTGCACTCCTGTTGCCATCCTAATTGCTCCTCATCACTTGAAAGAAAGGACATCACAGTTTTAATCAAATTATTACTCCAGAAGACTTCATCTCCTGTCAATTCTCTCCATCTTCCTGCTCGGGGGGGACAAGTGATGCCTTTCTTCTGGATTTTGACCACTTCCTAGCACATAGCCTTAACAAGCAGCCTTATGAAGCCCTGCAGACCTTACCAAGCAGCAGCACACATGGCTGTGCCTGCTACCAAAGCAGTACAGGTGCCAGGCAAGTTGGTTAGCAGCACTTGTGTCCCAAAGATGTTGCATCAGAGCCTCGGACAACATCTTTGAGAAAGACTAAAGACTCTGTTGGCCATGCTGGTGCCTGCCCACTGGAGTGGACAGGTGTGTATACTGGCAGACAGCTGCTGCTTCAGAGCCCTCAACCTCTGTGTGGGGAAAGACTCTGCCACCTTTTGCACCGTGTCCCATTAATCATTTCATCCCAAACCCAGGTCCTCGCGCTTTATCCTCACCTAAGGAAGGATAATGCAAGTGAAATTACTGATTTGCTATTAACTACAGCTTGCACTTTCACCTTACTTATCACCTCAGGATCTTTAAGTAGACAGCAAGAGACGGAGCAATATCCCCAGAGCTGGCTCCCCACAAGCGCTGACTTACCAAGAAGAGGGCTGGGCTGGGCTGGCTGCAGCTGCCTGCAAAGAGCCTCTGGATAGGATTTGTTCTGCCTAACTCCTTGTAGCTCATTTGTTTCTTGGGTTTTTTCAGGCCACAGGCTGAAGGCTCTCTCTGACACCCAAACCTTGTAAGACTAAAACATGAATTAGCTCAACTACTATGCCTGGTAAACAAAGTAAGATTTGCAAATAGTGTCTGTGGTGGAACTGGACATCTGAGAGCTGATGGAACAGGTAAGGCTAGATGTACGCTTTTAAAGCTGACGCCTGCATGTATGTGATGTACCAAGGGAAGTCTGCAGCTTCCTTGCATGGAGCTGAGTTCAGCCCTTGGTCTGAGTACCAACTGACATCCTCAGGCTTGTTCCACAAAGTTGAGACAAGACCCAACTCAGCTGAGTGGTTTTGCCCTAAACAGGAAGACTGTTGCAGAACAGAAAAGACAGAGCTTTGCAGATTTAAAGCAAACCAACCTATGCAAAGGAGCTACAAAATAGACTGAGGGTTGTTTTGGAAGCAGCTGAATCTTAAAGTGGAATAGAGCAAGGTGTGATCTACAAACTAGCCCAAATAGCCACTTCCAGAGAAAGCAGAAACAGTCAGGCCAGGAATAACTACGGATGGTTTCATTCATGTACCAACAAACACAGGAGGAGGAAAATGTATGGACAAGGACAAAGATATTTTACTAGACAGAAGGAGATGAAAAACTCTCTGTTGTCCCAGACCTCTTCAAACCAGCATCACCACCCCTTGTCTTTCCAGAGAATTCAATATTCATTGAACTCACTATTAAATCGCAAAGGGTAGGTGGGAAAACAAAACAAAATGACCCTTTGAGACCAAATCCAGAGCTGATGTAAAGCCTATGGAGTAGTTCCAGCTTCCCCTAGGCCTGAACCGAGCTCCCACCATCCACTGTCGCTTCTGATGTCAAGTTGATGGATTATAACTTCCTAATGCAGGACTGATGCATTATGACATCCTAATGTTGGGACGATTGATTGTGACTCTTTTTTTAAGTATGGCTTACTAGGCAATTATTGACACCATCCATGCATTAGAGCCCTAATTCAGCAAAAAAGGGCTGACAGGCCAGTGCTGTGGGAAAAGATTAACCTATTCTGAATTTTATAGAGCAGGGTGAGACAGGGCTTGTTCTGGGACAGGGCCACCCTCTCATTATAGGCCTTTGGAGAGAGCAAAACCTAAACAGTTTATGCCACATCTTGAAGAAAATTGCTTTATCCCTTCACCTTTAAGTGGATTCAGACACTGCCAGTTGACTTGGGAGTGCTTTGGGGTCAGTGCACACACGCCGGAACATGGAAAGGGAAAAAAAATCCAAATAAAGGCAAAAGAGAGGTAAAAGCAAATGCTGTCAGCTCCTACCCTTTAACATCTGTGAATAATGGAAGCGCGGAACCAAGGCTGGGAGCGGGGAGGTGAAGGGAGAAAGAGATGGTTGTAACAGTGACAAACAAGTCTAAAGGGACTTCTCTCCTCTCAAATGTCACTGGGGGAAGTAGACAGGAGACGGGGGAGGTAAGGAAGAGAGAAGGTCACGGCTGTAATACCCAGAGCGAGTGGACAATCAAATGTTTGCAGCTGGGCTAGGAAATGGCAATCCAGTTGCAGAGCACATCTGGCTCCCTTGCTGCGCGCCATGGGGGCCACCTGGTTTTAATCATGCTGGGATCACCTTTGAAAAACAGAACTTAATCACAGGCCTAGTCCTAGCAGTAGTGTTACATCCAGCCTTCTCTCCAGGGGAGCAGAGGGCGGGAAGTAGGGAGAAGATGGGTTAGAAAACAAGAGAAAAAGAAAAATACAGATATTTCTTCTGTGTTTTGCTCAATCAAGCCTGGAACTTGTCAACAATTTCCTCTTTGTCAGGTTAAAAGGAGTCTCTTGATTTTCTGCCTCTTTGCATTTGATTCCTGCTTAGTTTATGCTTTCCTTATTGTTATTTAGACACTTACGTGTGCGGGTGCTAAAGAGCACAGCAAGCAGAGGAGATGCTATTTAAAGCTGCATTGCCTTTCCACTCCACATCCTCCCACCTCAGACATGGACAAATGTGTTGTACTTTGGATTAAAAGGCTTTACACCTTCCCTGGGTTGTCTTCAAGTACTCAGCAAGGACAAGGTCCCCTTAGCTCAGAACAGGCCCAGACAGCCTCATCCTTCACCATAATGTCCACGCCGGGTCAAAATGGAATTCTGCCACATCCACTTTCCTTCCAACACTGGCAGGTAGCAGATGCTCAGAAGAAAGACTCAAGAAATGGTGTAAATACAGAGTAACCACCCCTGGCACCACCTCAGAGGTACCCAAATTGTAAAGACATGTTTTCTCTCCCAGATTAATTAAAATCAACCAATACATTTTGAGCTGAAAAATGGTGGGGGGAGACATCCTAATCTAATCTTGAACACTGTGCATCTTGAAAGGACCAGAACCAGTTCAGCTGTTGCAAAATATCCACATCATTTACTCTTCTAGTCTAGTATCAACCCATGTCAAGATGTGAGAAAAAACATGCAGCTAAACCAGCCCTCTTCATCTTCACTTTCTTTACCTCCTTATGTCTAATATCTCTCATTCTGCACCTCTAGAAAAGAAGAGACTGAGCAGCTTGTGATAGAGTTAACAAAAATCTTGGACACGGTAGAAAACAATCATCCATTGTTTTTCCTAATACTTTTCCATGATAATTTGAGGGTATCAAACGGAGGAAGCAGGTGTCAGGTTCAGAATACCAAAGGCAGCAGTTCTTTACGCAGACCTCTGTTAAACGATGGATCTCAGTGCCACAGGGTGGGACAGGCACCAAATGCTGACAGGGATACAGATGAGACTGGAAAAAAGGCAGAAGTCAACCTTTAAACTGTCCAGGGACAGAGACAAAGGAGCTGAAACCACAGCATCCCCACCCAAAAATCAGACTTCAGTTCTTACTGACTAATTGCTGGAGCAACATTAGGTTCATTCATAAAGGCAAAGTCTCAGACTTGTTTCTTCCCCTTCACATAGATGGA
This sequence comes from Nestor notabilis, assembly GCF_000696875.1. Lineage (NCBI taxonomy): Eukaryota > Metazoa > Chordata > Aves > Psittaciformes > Psittacidae > Nestor > Nestor notabilis. Next base: position 143,815 of record NW_009944319.1, on the reverse strand, counting down.
GGGGAAAATACATGCTATATCTAGGCAACTTTCACTTGAGGAACTAGGTGATCTTTAAGGTCCCTTCCTACCCAAACCACTCTATGATTCTATAATAATTTTATTAAAAAGAGAAATGCAAAGGAAGATTTATTAAGCTCGCAGATGCTTTCACAACCATAGAAACCCTCAGTTCAGCTCCTTGTACTATAGGACCAAGGAGCATCCTGGATATAAATGCGCATGAAGACATGACTCAGGACATGCACTTCACACCTTCTGGTAATGTGGTAATGGAAAGGAAACCTCAAACCTTCAGTTGTACTTATCAAATAAATAACCTTTCTATTAGAGTTAAGATCAGATCAGGAATAATCTTCTGTACATGTAGTTCATTTTGTCGCAGATACAGGGGTTAGATTCACTGGAATGCTTCAGCTGCTTCACACTGTTGTCATGCTGCAAAGCAGCTTTAAACTCAGCTTAACCACACCGACCACAAGTTGTTTTATATCTCATTAGAAAAATGACTTAATTTCCAGTGTAATCTTGTACAGGAGCTCAAATCTGCAACAACAACAGCCTCAGTATTGTAATATAATCTAGAAGTACTATAATAAAAATAAACATAGTCAAAGAGTATTTTACAAATGTTAATTATTACTAGGGGAGAAAATCCTGTCAGGTAGGTATGTGATAGTAATAGTTATCTTATTTTACAGGCAGAGAAGCTGAGCCAGAGATTAAGAAGTTAAGTGACTTGCCCAAGGCCATGAAGAGAAGTGAAGTTAGAGCAAGGACTAATAAGCAGGAATTCCCAGCAGCCCTGCAGGCTACAGGGTGCTTTTCTATGCATCTTTTCCACAATTCCCAAATCACTCCCACTTGACTCCAATGGCTTCTGAAGAGATTTTCTGACTGAAGACCTGCCTGACAGAGAGCACAGAAAGAGTGTGCCACTAAGACTTACAAAAGTAACCTTGATTTTTAGGAGGCTGGCTGCACATTCTTTCTCAACTTGAGCTTGGAAGTAGTGTAAGAGCATCCAAACTACCTTGACGCAGCCAAAAGAAAATGATCTGGTTTCTCTGTACCTGTCTAAAGCTAAGCCTTAGAAACAGCCTGAAAAAAGACCTGATGTTTTGGTAGCCAGCATGGCACACTAGTCTTTTTTTCGATACCAGAAGCCTTTCCGTCACAGCTGCCTTTGTACTGTAAGATGATAGGAAGGGGAGACAGCGACTGCTCACATTGCTGGAAACACAAGGCTCGCTGTGCCACCTGCAGGGCTGGCTTGAAAAGATGCCTGTTGTAGGGATTAGCACCGTCGTGGAAGTCAGGAGACACTGTTCCTATCCAGGATGGAGCAGTTCTGCAGTATCTAATTAGCCTGGTGAATAAGAACAGAAAATGGACTATGGAATGATCCTGCCTCATTCCGTTGGGATGTTTCACT